>NC_052128.1:5163624-5201044 GCF_012273895.1 Zerene cesonia | reverse complement strand
TTGGAAAGTAAATAGTGTTTCGCTCAGATCCCCCAGTGTTATTCATGGTCCTTCGGCAGGACTTAAAAGTGTTATACACAGCGCATTTGCAAAGGCACTAGCTCTGCAAATTTACATGGGCGATTGAAATCGCTTACCATCATACGAACCACCAGCTCAGATCAGATGCCCGATAAGTCATAAAGAAATTAACCTTAACATATATTACGTACTAAGACCATGCATACTGCACTGCGACATACGAGCACCATTATATATATACGAGTATTATTCCACACTCTTTAATGACGTAAATATACATAATATATGCGCTGTAAATTGTTAACAAAAGACGCAAACGGCCATTCTCGCGCAGGGACAAAAGCGTCGTAATAAGAAGAAATTAATTTTACTACGAGCGAAGCGAAGTTAAGTTTGCATTTGCGTCATGAACTAGTTATTTAGACTAGTTTTACACCGACTTAGGATAAGCCTGTTTCAGTGTACGCGGTTATTGTCTTTTTTTTATGTCACGGTCGACAATGGAGCTGGTGGGTCGCCTGATGGTAAGCGCTACCACCGCCCATGAACATTTGAAGAGGCGTAAGGTCAATTGCAGACCTTTCGCCTCTACAAATGGATTGCCGACTTTAATTGGGAAGAGATTAGGAAAGGATTGATGAGAGGAATAAAGGAAAGGACAAGGAAGGGTAAGGAAAAGGGTATGGGTATGTGTGACCAAGGAAATAATGATAACCTAAAATAGGATACACTCTTGTACATATATCTTGTATATTGTAGGCAGTCTCAGGGTTTACCCTGCACAGTTCACGTACCCATCGTATATCCTTCGTCGGGTTTCAAACTATATGTATACTAAATTTTTCAAAATCGATTCGGTGGTTTTGGCGTGAAGTGAGATAGACAGACAGAGTTACTGTCGCATTAATAGCATTAGTAGAGATTTATTATTGTGCTTATGTCAAGAACTTGAATGAAAAAAGTAAATTAAGTTTCAAATTAATATCAATAGTATTAACAATAATTCAAATAATACTCAAGAACCTTAAACCTGAGTAGGTAGTTAAACACTCACAGCCCATAGGTACATCAATGTAAACATACAAAAAGATCATAATAACATGTAATGAGACCACTTCACTCGAGTGATGATTACACAACCGTTATTATTTATTATGTCATACAGATATATCGAACCTATGAGAAACTCGTATTGTGCAGGCGTCGATTGAAAATCACTTCGTCGACAATACTAGCTGTGCGCCGCGGTTTCATCCATGTCGCACATGATGTTATATAGCCTATATAATTATATATAGCATAAATCAAATTCGATTAGAAATACAAGTTTCTAAAGTTAGCACGATCAAACTAACAAACAAGCCCTATCATCATCATCATCATCATCATCACCATCACCACTCCACATGTTCTCGCCATTCTTTTAACTCATCAAACGTGAGACCTCTCGACATCTAGGTACCTACTAACCAACCACACATACTTACATAATGCTATATATACAAGTAACAACCATACGCACACAGCCAGGACAGGCGTGTCCGCTTCAATGGAGCGGTGTAAGGAAGACATCGATAGCATTACATTGTCCCATGGTCATGTGTTAATGCTCCGTTGAGGATAAGGGTCATCCCTTTATGTCTGTCCACTTACTTCAGCGTATCTTTAACTTTACGTTAATTATGGAGTGGTTTATTTAATCTCCCACTTCTGTATAGTTTAAATACAAGTTAAATAATAACTATTCTTACCTAACATCAATTGAATTCTATCAAACATTGCTCCACTAAAATGTTTGTTATTGAGTTAAGTCCGCGATTACTGACTCTATCTATACAACGAACGAAAACTTACCCCAAATAGTGCAGCATGTGTCGCAATTTGCCGTGGCACCGTCTGCCGCGTCGTTTGTTTCTTATTTTCGCCATTTCTCACTAACCAAATTGCACTCGATGAGTGAAGAATCTCGGGATTCAGTTATCTTTTTGAATATTAAGGTATATAATTAAATCGTCTTGAAATCAAGTAGAAAGAATGTTTTAGCAAGTAAAAATGCGGGGCGGTATTATGTAGGCACTTAGAAAATTCCAGAGATAGTTTGATACGTCAATAATTATTTTTCTGTGTATTTAAGCAATAAAAGTAAAAATTAATTAAAAAACAAATTTTATATCTACATATGTCTCGTACGTATCATTAAACAACACATACGAGATATTGCATCCGACCTACTACCTACTAACGCGATATTAATAATTTAAAAGATATCCATCTATCAACGAGATCTGTTCTGATCTAATAAATCTTATCTTTAGGCACATACACATGGACAATAATTAATAGTTAGAATTAGTTAGTTATGTATCACTGTTCAATCTCTAGACCAACTAAACAGAGCCACAAACTCACTAACGACGCTATGGTTTACTGCGTGATCATAAATGTCTATGAAATATATAGCTGTATAGATAACATTTTCATAGCAACTCGCAATTTATATCGCATTGTTATATTTCTATAACCGGCTATTATGTCAAAAGTTTTCACAATTTAAGATTATTTACATACTCAAAAAAGTGTATTAACTTTTTCTTATTGTATAAAATATATGAAGTAGCTGCGATAAATATAGAAATGATTGGTCTTTTACCTTTTCACTATACATATTTTTAGACGCATCGGAATAAAAAAAGTGTTGAACGTATGCCGATAAATTTAAAACGTGTTTCAACATCAAACATAAAAAGATCTTACCGAAACACTTTGTTGAAAAAATCATTAGAGAAATGAAATTCAAACAAACGTTTATACCATTAAATGTATCATCTGTTTATTAATACATTTTAATGTCACGCCAAAAACAATAATAAAAAGTGTAAGGTATGGAATGAAGGTGGCTCGAAACAGTATCTAAAGTCAAGTCAAGCCAAAAGTTTAGGAGATATTTTTTACTTTATGAAGCTAGAACAGCATATATGCATCAGTTTCTTCTTCTTTATTAGTATGTACATATTCCACATTTCCACACCAAACCATCACGTGATACGATGTGAATGTTTAAAGCTTCAGAAGCAATGTGCAAATCATTGACCGGAAAAAAATAGCCATGTCTCTATATAAAGATGGAGATATCTGGTGGTAAAATAATTTTTAAATTCCGTAAAGCATAGTATTTTCTTGTGTTTGATTTTACGCGAGTATTATACATTTAGAAATTAAAAACTTTTTAACGGATTTTAAACGTGATTTATCCATTATATTATTAACCCGACGTTTCGTTCGTCATTAGTCTCCCCGTGACCACGCTCGCTGTAAAGTGTTCGAAACGTCGGGTTAATAATATAATGAATAAATCGCGTTTAAAATCCGTTAAAAAGTTTTTAATTTCTTCCGTAAAGCAGTTTTTGAGTTAGTAACGAACAAAAAACAATCTTTCCTCTATATTATATTAGTATTTAAGGTATATTATACATAATTTGTATAAAAGATTTTTTTTTTTTTTTTTATGTCATAGCGGGCAACTGAGCTGGTGGTTCGCCGGATGGTAGGCGATCACCACCGCCCATAAACATTCGCAAAGGAATTTTCGAATGCGCTGCCCGCTTTTATGGGGTAAGGGAAAAGGAAAGGATTAACGACTGGAAAGAAGGAATGGACTAGGACGGGTGAGGAAAAGGAAACGGGCCTTCGGCTCCCCCACTCACCGTACGAAACACAGTGGCATGCCATTATTTCACGCCGGTTTTCTGTGAGGGTGTGGTACTTCCCCGGTGCGAGCTGGCCCAATGCGTGCCGAAGCGTGCTCGACTCCCACATACAAAAAACGAATACACAATTCGTATCCACAATAAACATATATGCTGAGCAGCAATCGATCGCCAATGTTGCTGGAAATGATTAAATGTTGTCGCTTCTCGGGCAACACATTTCTACAACAGCGCAGTGTTTCTAGCATCTCCGCAACATGATTTAATTTTGTTGCTAAACAAACATTTATTTAATACAGCTTACGTTTGTGAAACAAACGAACGTTTCAGCCGTTAACCAGTTTCGTTCCGGCAGTGGCGATGGAACCGGTCACTCGGTGTTTGATAAACATTTTATTGGTGCGTTGTAAGAGACTAGAGAAAGCGCGTAATACCTTTTTAATTTGTACAAATCGGTTAAATCCAATGAATCGTTAGACGGATAATCGAGACCATATCGGTTGCGTGTGTGATTGGCGTGTTAGGTCGTATTGAGACAGTTAGGAATTAGGATGGCATTTTATTGGACAAATTCGTACTTTAAATGAAGTATTTATATATTATTATAAATTATTATAATTGTAAATACAGTACTAATAAATTAAATACTATGTGAAAATTATATTCAATAGCGTATAATAAACAATTAACAGCGAAACATTACGTTCGATAGAAGCGTAAGGAACAATTAAATTTAAACATACAGATATATACATATTTCAAAATTGTGCCACACGAATGCAAAACTATTCGATCGGCTATCATCCAAATACTTCTTTATATTCAAGGCATAAATGTCAGATATTTTCTATTGAGAGTGTATTGGTGTGAATATTTATATGATCTCACTGCATGCCAGTAAATAGAGAATGCCCGTATGGGCATATAATTTACTATAGACAATTTAAATAACGGTGACATTTCCGTTTCATTATATGAAATCACTCATATACAGTTTCTTGTAATACCTTCATAGTTGGACATTTAATTTTACTTTTAATTGTGCCTTGTTTTAATCAGATAAAGCGACATTTTCTAATGTCAGTTGAAACGAATGAAACATTCATATTCGTTGGTACTTTCAAACTTAATTTGAGTGTTTATAAATTTTAATGTACCTAACTTAGAATGGGATCCGTATAGTTTTTATTGGTGTATTCTATAAGGATTAAATATATTTACAATCATATGTAAACAAGCTGTACATTAAGAATTACATTTGCAAAAGATTCAGAAAAATGCATTAAGATATCGAGTTCCTGATCGTCAACAAACATTCAAGCGCTATACAACGCAAAAGAACAAAAATTTCCACGTGATTCGCGTATGTAAAAATCCTAAAGCACAAACGGGTTACAGTATTTACAAAAACGCTATCAGCCATTATTGATCATACGTTCCAGTGCCTGCATCGCCACCGACGGCACTATGCTAAATCAGACTCACAAATAGCCCACTGAAAATTCGACAAACCGCGCCGATATATTTAGCTCGTGACGGCGGATATAATCCCGAGATTCTTCACGAATTCTCTATAAATATCCAAATGAACACTTCACAACACAGCACATAGGTACTCGACGCTTTACGTTGTGCGAACTGCACGCCACACGAGCGAACACATAACTGAAACGAGTCAAAATCGGAACGACACGAAATTGTGATCATATCCAAAAAAAAAAAAAATACCTAAACTTGAAGTGAACTTAGCAGGCGATTATCGACCATATCGCTACGTAGGAGTGTCATTGCGTTGTGATTTTGGCTGAAAAACTCGGTGGTTCGAGCGACCTTGTATGGACTAATGATTCACGCAGGCCTCACACGTAAGGCGTTGTTACCGAATGGAGGTTTTCGTTAAAATCGACGATCGCATCATCGATGCGCTTGTAATTTTTAATTGGAGTGTCAATAACCTTTAATTTGAGCGTGCATCAAGAGAAATACTTCACAGTGGAGGCAGATAAGATGATCGATATTTGAATAATATATGCATTTCGAACGTTTCGTTTAATCGCAGTTATTTTTCATTTACACACAATTAAATGAATAATAATATGTGGTTTTCTAATAATAACAATTCAATATTGACGATATATTATGTAAAATTACATATAATATAAATATTGCCCGAAAGAGAATTCATCATTAGTCATAAATGAATGTTTTTGCAGTTACTCTTCAGCTTATAAAAACGGAACCTGTAAAACGGCCTGTTTTTTCTAACGGACTTAGGCTTCATAAAAAACATATGTTGCCAATAAGGTAAGGTTAGGCTTAGGTTTTATCTAAATTTATTTCAATCATCATCTATTTGAAGGGTCTTAATTATCTGGAATGGGATCCACCTATACTTAGTAGTATATTAACCTTCTACAGCATTAACTGATAACAATCCATTGGACACAATAATCCATAGATAAGATTCAAGGGCACACTTATACAAATAGAGCTTAAATTATTCGGAAATAACTTACGAGTTATTCGTGTGATTATGAATATTTTTAAGAACATTACTTTGTTTTTAAATCTATATATATAAAACTCAAAGGTGACTGACTGACTGACATAGTGATCAATCAACGCATAGCCCAAACCACTGGACGGATCGGGCTGGCAAATGGATTTTCATTAATTCTACCCCCAAGGGAATAAAATAGGAAATGAGAAATTTATACCATGAAAATTTATTAGGACCGCGCGGGCGAAGCTGCGGGCAACAGCTAGTAATCTATATAATAATTATTTTAAAAAATGATTGCTATCAAAACAAAAAGGCGGAGGAAAAGTCCGACGCACCGGTCAGTTATGTTAGTCCAGCCACGAATATCATATTTCAACTGATCTCGAGTTTACATCGAGTATTCCGTAGAGGTTGGGTTTTATATTTATTTAATTTAATGCACCCATATTACATTTCACGTAATTACCTTCACTGTTTGTATGTATGTACCATTGCGTAATGGCATGTGTATTCCATGCCCAATGGAAACAAATTGATAAAAAAAAATTCTTTTCAAATAAATATTTAGTTTTGCTGTTTCATTTACTTTTCAAATAAAGAGATTTACCAGTTTGAAACAGCGAAGAATACATTAACATTAACCCCTTTTGCTTCTCTTATCTATCTATGGCTCCGCCACTTTTTGAGTCAACTCATTACGTAGTATTCTGACGTCTGTTAGTTAATTATTAGATATAAAAGAGATTTATTATTCATTAATGTGTGGTTATCGTTTATTTTTAAAACACAAAAAAATTATTTATATATTATCATCTCTACATTAAAGGTTTTTTGCTACAATGTTTCAATTCTCAAATGATATATATTTCAAACTACTATTGTTCTTTATACAACTAACATTAATAACAAACAAGAAATAAGAGAGCATATTCAGATATTCCGCGCGTCCATTGTCTTTCATTGGCTTCAGTTATTTTCATTAAGATTTAAAAGGAAGGTCGTTTTGAATGAATACATTAAGGTCAACGGTTAGTGTTCAAGGCATTCGGTATAAGAATATAAATGTAATTAAACGGATTTCCTATTCAGCTATTGATTTTAAAGACTTGCGCGTGTAATGGATAGTAATTTTACTTCTAACAGGATTGTTGAAAGTAGCAGTGATTGTAACGAATAAATATATATTTGTGACGTAGGTATTTATATGAATGTTCAGATTTTAACCCGGGACCCTTACTAATGTGCATACATTCGCGCAATTTACGAATGTGTGCGTTCATGTGTGTAAAAAAGTTTGTAAACGTCCATACATTGGAGTTTGCGTATACGTACGTAGAAATATAAGTGTCAGGTCGGTTTTTGAATATTTGTTTGCGTTTTTGGTGGTATATCTCATTGTAAGAAAGGCTTTTCAGTTCAAACTATTAATTTTCATGACTTGTGCATGTAGTTGATATTAGGTACTTAACCTGAACATGTTTGATATATGTATGAATGATTGAAATAAAAAATATTTATAATGAGCTATATCTCCAGATTCTAAAGATATTTGTATATATTTTGATGGTGATTTTCATTGTTTGGTAGAAGGGCCCTTCAGTGTATCACGGACGAGAGGCTCGCCCGAAGGTTCACTTCATATCTGTAGCGACATAGCAAAGGACATCCCCTGGAGGATCTCGAATCGTCGTGGCTGGAACGTTTGGAGTATAATCATTATGAGAATTATGGTATTGTTTGGCTTGTAGACTTATGCTTCTATAGTAGAATATTGAAGTTTTTGATAAGACGTCATTAATCTCTATTGTATAAAATTTCACGTGTCACAATGTTACTTATCATACTCCTCTGAAACAGTCGGACCGGTTCTCGTGAAATTTTGTGCGCCTATCGGGTAGGTGTGAGAATCGGCCAACATTTTTATTCATACCTCTTAATGAAAAGAGTAAAGAAGAACAGCGTATGCCGGATCAGCTAATTTTTATAGTATTGGTAACTACATTTATTGTATTGGGGGTTATAAAACCCTTTTAATTTTTTTTTCACGGCTCCCTCAATATGGGTATCAAATAAAAGCGCTTAACTAGTAAAATTGCATACATTCAAGGTTTCTTTTTTTGGTACATTATTATAAAAAGTAACTTTAAAATAAGAAGCACTATTCAGACTTCAAACTGAATCCACACTCGAATCGTTATACCAAACACAATACTCTAACTCACAAAGATACATCTTTAACAACAATTTTCGTATCCAAAATTCTCGATTATACACACGCATCAGTCAAGCCACGAAACGCTTTGGGCACAATCGGTTAATTTCCCTCTCGAGTTCCCAGTAAGTGACCTCCAGTTGATTATGCTGCGAACCGTCGAACTGTGACCCGCGCAGCCGCTACCGAAATAAGAAACAACCTCACATTTGCGTTAATTGTCTTATTATTATTATTATACCTTGTGTAAATGTGAAAGTGTATGTCTCTGTCTGTAAATAGGTACGTTTTCTGTGTCACCATTTAACAAAACAACTGGACAGTTTTTGTAAAATCACCATAAAGTACATGTAACTATTCTTTGAATTATACATTAATTTTATAAGGTTTTTAAAATTTGATGTAGGTACGTAGTATTAACCATCAAGAAATATTATTATTTCAAACGTGTTTTCGGCCATACTATAAAATGTAATTGAATCGACACCGCATCATTTAAATGTAACCTTGATGTATCAATATTCTATAACCATAATATAAAGCCGAACAGTTTGTTTGAACGTGTTAATCTCAGAAAGTGGCGGACAGATATCAAAAGGTTTCTCGTAGTTTTTTATGTACGTGATCCCTTATCGCTATAGGCTATACATGTATCTGACCATTAGTTAAACAAAACGAAAAAACGGTTCTATCCGTCAACCAAATGACCTTACAGTTTATCGACTTAATGGCATGCCTTCAATGTCGCAGCTCCATCGGCTGACTAGTAAACAATCCACGACTGCATCACCTCATTAATGGAGCAAACGACACGTAACATTCGGGTGCACTAGCGCGCCGGCGGAATGCGAGCCGACCTGCCTCAAGGAAGGGACGCGCACCGGTTCACCTTTCGCAAGGCGCCAGCGGCGAGCGGCGAGCGGCGTGGGATGCGGTGATATTTTTTATTAGTGGCATTTTATACTGCTATGTAAACATTAAAAAAACACGCAAGTAAGCTACGAATACCTTAGTTTTTCGGAATGTGGCGTCGAAAATAGAGAATTCATTATCCAACTTTAAAAGATAATTTTCCAAAAGATGGATACGTTATTCTTATTAGATTTATTGTTGGACAAGTATTGAGAGATGAGTTTAAATAATGAAGTAAAAAAAACACAGTTATTTTTGCACATCTGTACCATGACTTCATCTATCAATTATAAATTCAAATATTTAATTATACATAATAATAAAACAAGAATATAAACATTTAAAATCTACACTAATTTATTGCTTTGCCAATTTGCATTTTAAAAATATTATTCTTAAAGCACACAATCGAGAAAATCTACAAACATCTCGGCGAATAACAAAACACCAACCCGTATTGTGTATTTAACAATAATAATATTTTATTATGTTAATACATTTTACGCACGTTAACTTTCGCATATAATTTCCATGAACTACCGTTATAGCACATTCTCGCCTCTTCATATATTTGTATTTTTACCATTCTTTTATTAATTAATAAGGACACAAATTAAGAGGTATGTTAGAAAGTAACAACCTAGACAGGAAAAATTATAATTATTAATCATTTCATACTACAATATTCTATTGTGCTCTATAGAATAATTAATTTAAACTTAAACAAATTTTGGAAACCACATGACAGTCACCAGCTTTCCAACAAAAAAAAAAAATCGTAGGTGATCAGCTTCCTGTGTCCTGCCAGACCGAGATATTTTTTTTGTGCTTCCCCAACGGGAATCGAACCTAGGACCTCTCGGTTCAACGCTCACGCGTTAATCACTGTATCAAGGAGTAAACTTATGCATAACAACGTAGGTATGGATAAGTAGGTATATTGTTGTACTATGAGCACCTCTATGAATTATTCATTTCAGCTCGGTTCAACACGAGCATAGCCGGGCAAAATGTCTAGTTTTGTAAATAATCGTTATATAAAAAAATCGTTGGATAACCGTTCAATCGGATTCTTACTTGAACTACCTGCATAAGGGAGGCTTGTTAAATTTAAACAAACACATAGGAACCTGCAAGATTCAGAAGCCATCCCCGAACAGTGCAGCTATCGTTTGATCACAATTAGATGGCATTGTGTGCGCGTGCGTCTACGCCCATTGTTTGCGTTACTGCGGCGCAAGGTACACGAGACGGCGGTGGAATGTGGAATTTTTTCTAGACTAGCCGTGCGCCCCGGCTTCGCCCGTGGCACATTAATAGCCCATGTCACATGAATGGTGAAATAATTTTTGATATCAGTCCAGCAGTTTTTGTGCAAAAAGCTTAGAAACATACAAAAATAAAGTTACCTCTTTTTATATACTAAGTTTAGAGGAATGAAAAAGTATGGCCCTATTAAATTAAGAGAACGTTTAAGCGGTAGGTTTTTAATGCAAGCTATCCACCTAGCTTCATCTGCGAAATCTTTCTTATTTGATTTATTGTATACTTCTATTTTCTGTTATGATCTGTTGTGTGTGTATGTCTGTGTCAAAATAAAAGTCTTTCTTTCTTTTTTCTTCCTTCGTTCTAATCAAATTATTTTCCACGGAAATTAAATGTTTCACCTTGCTAAAAGGCACCCTCTTTATTTGGCCTCCCAATTAACTCCATACACAAAAATCATACAACAACGCTCCATTACGACGTGAAAGAAAGAAAAAAAAAACTTTCGCATTTACTGCGTTAATAAGCGTCTCAAATGTCCGCGCGCATCGCGCACTTTGCGCCGCGCACAGGAAGATCACCGCGCCTCTCGTCTCGGCAAATATTGGTCGCCACTTGTGCTCGGTTACGTGGCGGGTAAGTGTGTCACACGCGTTATGTACTACTGTGTGAACATTTCATTACGTTTGCGCACACGACGGATTCGAATTCAGCTTGGGAACATTTGAAGAAGAAGCGCTAATTGCCACAGCGTTTAATTGATACGAAATTAAATAAATCTAACGAAAGAGTTTAAAGAGAATCTTTGATGTAATAAAAATGCTATTTTCATGGACTATAGTGAAACAGAGTATTTGTTAAAATGGAATGTATGATTTAATTACGCGAACTACGTTAGAAAGTTAAATAACGTGTATATAATAAAGTAAAATATTTGAACGACACCATATTATTTGAACGTTTTTCACAAAAACAGACACATAGTTACCTGAAAAGCTCACGCTAACTTATGATTATAGTGTCAATCCTTCTATATGTTTAATCTATTGTTCCCATAGATTGTTACTCAACTACTAGTCACATCGAAAGTAACTCTATCTCATGTCTACCCGTCTGATTGTTACGGGTGCACTTAATCGCTTACCTAGCTAGGTAGGCTTGACGACATTTCGACCAGCGGTATTTGCTACCTTCAAACTGCATATACAAATTTGCGAGCTGTCACAAAAAACATCAGCTTATCCATCACTTCACAAACAAAGGAAGCTCGTTAGGGCTGAAAAAAGAGAGGCGATCATAGCTTCGACCGCTCCGTACAATGCCGGCCGGCCCCGCGTTTGTGTACCTCTATAGCAGTCGACCTACAATTTTTCACGGTCTCCGTACTCGATGCTCTTTGTCTTATTTTGTTTTTTGTTGTTGGAGATCGATGATTGTGAACGGGCAATACGTTACGAACATGTTCGATATTAGAATACAATGTACGTATACATTTGGTTATTTGTCTATTCATATTTTGTATTGGAAATGTTTTGGTAGAAACATGTACGTTTTACCGTTATTGCGGACAATGCTGTCGATTACAAATATTTCACGATTGTTAACAAGCACTGTTGTTAAGAATTTATAGTATTAATTATGCTGCATCACTACATAGTACAAAACAAAGTCGCTTTCTCTGACCCTATGTCCATATGTATCCCTAAATCTTTAAAACTACGCAACGGATTTTGAAAGGGTTTGTTTTAATAGATAGAGTGATTCAAGAGGAAGGTTTATGTGTATAATAACATGTTTTACTACTCCGAATTGACGGGTGCGTAGCCGCGGGCAAAAGATAGTTTAATACAAAAATAATTGAGAACGCAGTTATCGAATAACAAAACAAAAAACAACACCAAATCAGTTGAATTAAGAACCTCCTTAATTTTTGGGACGTCGATTCTAAATGTATGTCAGAAATGACAAAATCACAAATCCCATCATATACATAACCTGGTTTAAACAAAAAAAAATATAACTCATAAGCCCAAAGGGACTTAATCCTACAAAAGCTTTTGAGAGCTTTTGGAACTTTGGAGTTAATTAGGAGGAGCACAAATAAAGCGCATTGTTAGTGTTACGCATCGAATCACGAATCGCCGAGGTGCGTGGGCTCAGGCTAACGGCGCGCACCTATTCGTGAACCACCTGGCGCGGCGATTGTATCGATAGTTTTTACTGATGTTTCGTTCATCCGAATGTGTTACGCTGTTTTTGTACAGCTACAGTTGACGTGTTGTTCGAGGGAATTCGTGGAAACTGTGACAACAAACAACTTAATATTTGATTGGTTTTAGTTTTTCTGTTTTCGAGTACCAAAAATATTCAGTAGATAGATACCTATCAGTAAAAAAAAAAAAATATATAAATAAGTGAGTAAAATATAAATACGTGATAAATCTTACAAACATTATAAACGCGAATGTTTTTAAGTATGGATGTTCGTTACTATTTCACTTCATAACTACTGAATGGATTTTGATGAAACTTAATAATAATATAGCTTATACATCAGAATAAGACATGAGCTATATAAATACTTAATATTGCCCGTAATTTCGGCCGCGGTTAAAACCGCGCGGCGCAGCTAATAGACTAAAAATTGGCCTAGGCTCTTAAAAGTCTTCATTGCACTAATAACATACACAGTACGAGTAGACAGTATTGTTTATATTTGCAAAAGCATTACTTCCACAAAATTCTACACGTCGGACTCTGATAAACGACATCTTACACTATTCCCTCCATTACCCACCAGCAATAATAAAATTATTAAAAACTATCGATAAAACGAACACAGAAACGAAACAGCAGTTGTTCCGGAGCAGGTGCGGATGTAACCGCCGCGGATGGTCTGACGCCGCGTGCTTTTCGCTTTAATCATACGCTGACTTACTTTCCCTCAAGATCTTTGCGAACACCTCATCGGCCAAATGCTGTGACGTCAAGGGACACCAAGAGAATCCGTTTACTGTTGTTATGACACATGCCTCTCATAGGCATTGCAACGGACCATCGACATATGATGATGCCAAGCTGCTCGTCGTGGCTTCGCCCGTGGTGCATACATGGCCTATGTCAGTCAGTGAAAATGCAGCTTAATAATAATGGTGAAAGAATTTTTGTAATTGATAAGTCAGTGTTTGTGTGAACTAACATACTTTCATTCAAATATTTCGTAGTGTAATTAATATTTATAAATGAAATACGAGAAAATCGGTGAAGAGGGTCTCTGGACTTCTCACTACGCATAAAAAAAATTACGATCCTGTAGCTAAGTATAAATTGAATAAATAATAAATAAATTAATTATCTTTAGTAGACATACATAGCAATAGAGCGATTGTTATATAATTTTTTTTAAACTAATCAGCCTTTATATTACCTATAAGAAATAGGCTTGTTATTAACGGGACCTAAAAAAAGAATCATCAAAATAGGATCACCCAGTAAAACATTATGAGGTAACAATCACAAAACAGCAGTCGAATTGACAGCCTCCTAATTTTTTGAAGTCGGTTAATGATACAGAAATAATGATACAATTTACAATGGGCGGCTTAATTGCTCGTGAGCGATTTCTTCCAAGCAACACAAGTATATGTTGTCACCATATATTCTGTACATATATAACTAGCTAACCCAGCGAACTCCGTTTCGCCACCAGATGGCTGTATGTGAAAAATGATTTTCCCGCTTTTCTGTTGAAATTTATCCTGAATTTTCTTTGCTTGCTTCAATTCTTCACGGAGCCCGAGACCTTTCCAACGAATGCAAAACCGTGGAAATCGGTTCGTGCGTTCTGGAGTTACAGCGTCAGGAAGGAAAAACCCGACTTATTTTTATATAGTAGATAACCAACAAGATAGGAGCGGAAAAAATTCCGCTGATATTCACGCTTGCATGCTTACCTGCAACTGTTGTTTGACATCGGGCCTTCAAGCTAATGAACAGATGAAACTACTAGGAAGCAGGCAAGTAGACCATACATTACCAGAACTAACAATTACCTACTAAACTACATAGAGTAGACGAACAACGAACCTCGTGCAAGAGGTAAATCCAGTAATCAATACGGATCCTACGCGCGTGTCTGCAGCTGCATCGAGCGCCAATTCTTGGAAGTCAAGTGCCCTCTATTTGATATTCAATGCCAGGTCACACAAACTTACAAGGGTGTTTTATATAGATATTTTTTCCGGAAAAATGTGAATACACCTATCGGTAGATCTAGGAATAATATATAGTTAGTTTAAAAGAACCTAACGCTTTAATGATTGAATCATCTAATTGTATACGTAAGGAAATTATTTACTTCTGGCGATCCTAATCAGGATAATCTATACTAATATTATAAAGCTGAAGAGTTTGTTTGTTTGTTTAAACGCACTAATCGCAGGAATTACTGGCCCGATTTGAAAAATTCTTTCAGTGTTAGATAGCCCGTTTATCGAGGAAGGCTATAGGCTATATATGTAACACGAGCGAAGCCGGGGCAGCGCTAGTAAGTAATAATCATGAAATTATTGTATCGTCACCAATCTTTGATATGGGTACAATGATTGAATTGATGTCTTAATGAGTCGGTGATACACAAACATACATAAGAAGCTAATAAAAGCGCGTTAAAAATATGTGGAAAATGTAAAAAATAGGGACCAGGGCTGCGTACGAGACACTTCTCTACAATATTTTATTACCAACTCCACGGTTTTTCTTCAGCCCAGTAAAATAATAACGAAAAGCATATTTGAGACATGTTTGTTTGTTTATTTGAGATCTTTGTGCTTAACAGAGACATTATTTAATTTAGATTTAAATGAATACGGATGGCCTTTACTCTTAAAAGCGGCACCTTCCGATATACTGTTACTTATTAGACTTTAGAAACACGAATGCATTGTTTTCAATTCATTTTGTTAGAGTCTAACCGGTGATATAACAATTTATTTTCACGATATTCTATTAAACATTTCCACCAGCCACCGCATGTATAGTTCTAACAGTTCACCTAAATCTCACTATGCTACATAGTAAGCGCCGTGTCCCATCTACTCTATAACCCAGTTTGTACAAGACTAAACCGTCACTCAAACGCGTAAGTGCGACCACTAACCACCACTAGCACCCACAGCGTAAACCCAAGCGTACAAACCATAGAAGAAAAAACCATAGAGCCGACGTGACTTATTTTGTGATAGAGCAGGCAAGTGACTAACTCGCTGTAACGATCTCACGCGATTGAACAATGCGTGCTTATGCTGATTTACATCACACAAGGACATTTGTGTTTGGACTTCACTTTTACTGTTTTCATTCACAATGTTACGGCTCTCGAAGGCGACAGTTCATTAAGCATTAAGCACGGTGTAGACATGTGACAATAGTCTTTGGAAGCGATTTTTAATGTCATTTCGTTTGCAACTTCTCTATGTATATAAAAATCTCGTAACACAATGTTAGTTACTATACTTCTTGAAATTTTGTGTGCATATCGAGTAGGTCTGAGAATAGGCCAACATCTATTTTCGTAACCCTGAATGATAAGAGTAAGGCAGAACAAACGTTTGCCGTAAACTTTTGCTTTTGCGACCCCATCACATTTCATGTTACAATTCTATTAATTGGCATCAGATTGGCAACCCAATAACTACGAATCGGATATAAAACAAAAACGGGAGCTACATACAACCGTTATTCCATAAATTCATCGCCAGCGTTAGTGCTAAAGTCGACACGGCCCAAAGCACACACTCGCCCCGACACTATCTCCTCAAATTATCATCTCGCAAATAAAAAATATACATAACTTTAGCCATTTTTTTCACTTGCTCACTGAACTAAATTCAGATACGTAAAAGTAGAAAGTCGAAACGTCTAAATGTATGCAATTCTAAATTGTAAGTCCACTTTCGTCATAATTAGTAATTACCGCCACATATTTTGTCAAATGATGTAGTCTGTGGCCGGTTGTTAATTGCGTTATCTGTGGCAAAAAAAGCTAATTCTGCTCGTCGAATTATGCGATTTGGAGGGTGAAATTAATCAGTGCCTGTCACAGGACTATCATTATTAGTGAGAATGTTCAAGAAATTTATACGTCAATTTAATGTTGTTAAATGGCATACTTCAATATTTGTTTGAACGCGCTTATCAGGTACTAGTTGACTACGATTTCAAAAATTCTTTCACCGTTGGACCACTGGATATTATGCGTGGTATAGGTATATAAAGAAGCTATGTACTCGTGCCATGGGCGAGGCCGGGCCAGACCGCCTGTAATATATATTAAACAAAAACGTACGGAAGATAATCCTTAAAGACCAATATAAAACAAACCTATTTAATATTCTGATTAATTACAAATGCAAAGAGTACGTTATGAAATAACACGCAATTTCCAATAACACCGAACAGTATATAGGGCCTATAATATATTGTATTATAATGTATTTTTGTTTACTACCCATTACAATAACTGGGCTACACGAGCGGTGACGTCACAGCGAGCGGCGCACGCGCATGCACCGCGATTACGTCGCGCTCTCACGCCAACATTCGCACAACCCAACCGTCCCGCCGTCGCCAGTGCAGCCATTTTGTCGGTTTGCTGTACGGTGCGTTATTTGTTAATTGACCGTTAAGGTAGATAAAAAAAGAATAGATAATGAAAGGAATGACGTCATAACTGATGTGAAAACTAATTATATCATTCCAAATAGTATTTGGAATTTTCCATGGACATAAATCATTTTCTTTATTGGCAACAAGTTAATAAATATGATTGAAACAATTGTCTATTACGAATGTCCCCGCCGATGGGAGCATAAACAATAAATTACCTCTACGCGAAGTGCATAGAGGTAATTTAAAATAATGATGTTCTATTGAATGCTAGCAACGTTCTTTCATAGACTTAATAAAAAACCTAAATGTACTTGAAATTAGATAAAAACACTTATTGAAAAAATATATATTTACTTGGTTTTTACCGCGGCTTCGCACGCCTTAATTCGGAGTACCATTAGATGTTATTTTACATATAAACCTTCCACTTGAATCACTATATCTATTTAAAAAAAACCATGAAAATCCGTTCGTAGTTTTAAAGACTTAAGCATACATAAGCACATATGAACAGAGAAAGTGACTTTATTTATACTATGTAGTGATATTATTCAATATCTACACATAGTAATGGTTTGAGTACAGCCCAAAAGCACAATCCACGAGTAAGGAAGTCACTTTCACAGCTGGAAATCAGGAAAACGTTAGGTGTAAATAATTTTGTCCAAATGAAAATATAGATCTAAACGTCAAGTTCACCTCGTGACGGGGGGGAGGGAGCGCGTGCGCTTGACACTTCGCGAACATTACGTTAAATGATTGATGATTTGATATACGATAAAACCTTTTGACTACCACTTTTATCGTGTCGACATGTAATCATAGAAATATCTCTTATTATTGGTTGGTATCCTCGGTTGCTTGATGCGTCATTGCATAGTATGAAACATAATCGCTTTCCGTTATCTGTGTGTGTTACAGACACACAGACAACGGAAAGATGTTATGATGCTTAGATCTTTAAAATTATGCAGCAGATTTGATGAGTTTTTGTAATAGATAGAGTGATTTAAGATGAAGGTTTATATATGTATAATAACATCCATTGTATCCAGACAATAAATTATCTCCGTAAATAATGTAATACAGATACGATTAATCTGTTTTTACGTAAAAGGGTAACTATAAAAATCATCCATCCATACGTCCATCTATGCATACATACTTACAAATTTACACGTCCATAATATAAGTAGGATACATCCAGCATAGCAGCACCGGTTGAAAAGCCAAACTTCGTTTATTTCATACATTCAGTTCCAAAAGTTTCTACGCAAAAACAAGTCATGAGTTCACATCATAACAATTATACTTTAAACTTTCGAATATATACTACACATGAGATAATATAGTCTTTATAACTTTTATATTTAATACTCAAAAAAATTTACAGTTAACGCATTTAAAAATGGAGATTATTTTACATACATACACAGTTTCTTAAAACTGTGAATAATGCTTAAAAAAATTAAACGTAGAAGAAATTTAAATTTTCTAAGGATTTAATTCGCTTTGATAGAAGCAAATCATGTATGAAAGCGACGATTTAAGAAGCTTTGTAGAAAAGAACAAGTCTTCAAAAGACTTGTTTTTGTATTATAGTATATTTATACATTTATCGAACTTTTTTTTTTGGAAAATCAAAAGAGGTTCCCAATTCCACTGCGTTATTTTTTTGACTTTGTTACTCGAAAACTCTTCGGCTTTTGAATCGTTTGATGTGATTCTATTTGTGTTTGATAAGAAATTGTTTTATTTGGTCATATTTTAGAATCCGCAGTGGTATTTCGCTCTATGGGAGGTCGTTGACCGTTTTTTGTAGAAAAGATTTAATGTCATTATGATGTTGTGTTAATGTTAACTTACGACCCGCCGCGGCTTTGTGCGGGTGCAATTATACATGATAGTATATACATAAAAACCTTCATCTTGAAACACTCTATCTTCTATTAAAAAAAAATAACATCAAAATCTATTCAGTAATTTTGAAGATCTAAGCATACAAACACAGAAAGGCAAAAAACAACCATATTCCATATACTATGTAGCGATTACACACTACCGTAGTGTTCATATAGGAAAGCGCTCACAAGACATAATATTACAATGTACACAGTTCGCGGCTCACGGAAGAAGTTATTTTGGTCCATTTTAGAGGGTTACTCGCCTTGTTAGCGAAACTAGTTTACTGCTACGCGTTAATAGGTTCAACGATCTTTTGAAATTATTTATTTGGTGCCAACAATATTAGAATACACGAATAGTATCTATTGTGCTTCATACATTTGAGTTGTTTTATAAGCTATCATTTTAAAATCGTTAACTATGAGATATTAACAACAAATAATATAAATTACTTGTAATTGAGAGATACAAAAATCATATTTGAATGTTTTATTTTATCTGATTTTCATAGCCACGTAAAGTATGGATTTGAGAACACCGTGCGTATAAGATAAAATGAAATGGGGATAACGTTTAATATATCAATCAAAGAGATTACGGTATACGTACCATATGTATGTCCTGGAATCAGTGTATTTATAATTGAGAAAAAAACTCAACAGCCGCGTCTAAATTTATGTTCGTTACAAGTAAAAAATAAACATAAATCCACGGAGCCGTTGGACATAAAAGAACGTGTTTTTTGAACGCATCGGGATCATAAACAGTTGTATTTATGGAGAGGTTTCTGTATGTGTTTGTGTGTGTGTTTTTTTAATGTTATATAAAACACATCGTGTAACGCCTGTTATTGTACAAATATGGCGAAGTTTGATGTAAGAGAATGCGCAGTATGAGTAATTTTCAGCTTGAGTGAAATCTCAAATCATGGTAATAAGGCACATATCTTGAATTATACATGTGTACGCATAAGCGACAGTACGGTAGAAAATTGAGAAAAATACCGCTCCAACCGACATTTCTTTTGTTAATAATTAATAAAGAAGGATAGATAAGATTTTGATAAATATAAATCATTTAGTTCTCTAGCTTCACTTTAAGCGACGACGATGTTCCGAAACCGGTCGTAGTTTTTGTAATTGAATCTAAACAGTGAATAAAAGTGAGGCTAGGGAACTAAATGCTTTTTCTATTTTGAAGATGCAAAACTCCACAATGTATGAAAATTTCGAGCGTTCCGTTACGTATGAACACCGGTGATTTATATCTACTTCACCGTTATCTTTCAACCGTTCTCTATTTTGGAGTAATGTGATATTCTTTATATACTTCACATTAGCCGTTCGCCTCGGCTTCGCCCGTAGAACATATATAGCCTATGTCACTCAGTGAAGTTTATGCGTGAAAACGTTACAAACATACAAAAATACTTATAAAATTTTCCTCTTTAACAATATTAGTGTCAGTGTATATAGTGGAGGTATATTAGATAACATTTTGAATGCTCATACGCATCAACAATTACATCATTAACGTTAAACATTAATAACCCTCATAATGCTAATAGTACGTCACGATCACGACACGACACGGCATGACAAATTAATAACGTCGTCGTGTAGCTACGAAGTGCGCATTGGGAGCACATTAGCATACCAATTGGCCGCTAAAGCCCCCTAATAGAGGCATACGACGAGGGCCACGATCGGTCGTGACGACCGTTATTGATAACATGCCATTTGTAACCCATTAGATAACCACGACGCGCTCGTAACGAGATACTGAAATATGACGATGGGTATTTTGTATTTAACTGCGACTGTCAATTAATACGCGGTAGTGTATCGCAGATGATTAGGACGCAGCAAATTGTTGTAGACGTTTGGCATCGAGACGTTAAATTAAATTGCTAACATGGAACCTACTGAACCTACTACCTATAACTGAGACAAACGGCATAGATATTCTAGCATCGAGAAAAATGAAAAAAAAAATTATCATACAAATTAGATACAGAAATAATATACCTACATAACTACCGCAGTTTATAATAACAAAAATTTACAACATATACATCATCTACATTAATATAATGGGGAGGAAAATGTCAGATTTTTTATTTTTGTATGTTGATAACGTTTTCATTCAAAGATCACTGGATATCAAGAAATTCTTTTACCATTAGAAAGCTGCAATTTCACTGAGTGACATAGCCTATAAATGTAACAGGGGCGAAGTCGGGGCGAACAGCTAGTTAGTCATAAACCACACAGGTTTTACAAGCATATATATTACGTAAAATATCATTACTAAGTCAGATCCCGAATTGGGAAAAAAAAGAAACAATATAAATTGAACCTAAACTAATCACATTACAAGGCAAATATCAAACTACTTGTTAAGAAATAAATACAACAACAAGTCCATTATCTCCAATCGCAATTCATCACACACGTCAATTAGAATATGGGTAAGAATTTAAATTTAATGTATATTGAGATGATACACCTATCCTGACTTCGTGTACTTTCATTTTCGTTTGATATAACAAATTACATTTACATTTCCTTTAAGTTTAATAAATTCCACCATTACTGAACAGTGGTGGCTCAGTGGTGGGAACCTCGGACTTCAAAATCGAGACGAGTTCGAGACAGGGCGAGCGTGCAGGAAATAAATTAATTTTTCAATTTATCTGCACATGTAGATAACATCATCACTGCTTAAAACGGTGAAGGAAAACATCGTGAGGAAACCGGCATGTCAAAAAGTTCGACGACATGTGACATCTGACAACCCGCACTTGGCCAGCTTGGTGGATTATAGCCTGAACCCTCATAGGAGGACTGTGTCCCAGCAGTGGGAACACATATGGGCTGATGATGATAATGATGATGAAATAAATTCTGAACTAAAAATAATAAATGTAATTTTATAGACGGTAACAATATTCGTTAGCTTCTATAGCATCAGACATAATATTTGGGGTAAACTTGGACAGTAACCAAATACATTTTTATTCATCATTGTTTTTAATTGAGCAACAGCCAGTGCCTATTGCATTTAAGATTTCAAAGGCATTTGGCACAATTCAACCGCACTGTCGATGATATAATTGTACACTCAAACACCTCTGCTTCACTGGAACAAGACATTGGTAGTTGCATCATATTTGGATCAAGGCTACTGTATATTTTTTATCATTTTGTATTTGAAATTTAAATAATATTCACCTTATATAACGGGAGACGGTCGATGCCATACTTTAATTCGAAATGCCCAATTTAGTACATACGTGACTATAGAGTTCCGGATATTATACTACCTTAAATCTAGAATTACCTTACTTACCTAGAATTTGAATATATCACTACAGTCATAGGAAACTATTCTGTCTAGGGTGCCTAATATTAAATAACTACCTCCTAAAAAACTTTGCGCCACTGTTAGTGTACCATATGTTTTTAATAAGGGAGTAGCACGATCAGGCACGAGTACCCAACCAATTTTTTAAAGAAGATCTATGTTGAAAAGTAGCATCTGATTGCGGAATTTCGCCCAAGAATTGGGGGGAGGAGCTATTTCTCCATTTCTCCACGCCCCTAGCTTCCCATCCCTTCACCAAAGAAAACCAGCAAGTGACTCGCGTTAAACTACAATAGCGCAAGCATTTAAGCGCGACCTGTTCACCCATCACGCGTCACTTCCGCTAGACTCTGGCGCGGCTAGCTAAATTGGCCTAGCATTGTAAGGACAACGGTCAACGACCTTGCTTATTGGATGATTGGACTATTTTTATTCCTTTCATTGTAACGGATTTAGTGGAGAATTTGAGATATGGCTAACTGGTTGGTGATAGCAAGGTTTCGCATTAATGAAATAATGTTTAAAACGCATTTTCTGGTGCTTCTTCATCATACATACATATTTGATTCATTTAGCTAAGTACCGATAGTGGTAAATCCTACTAATGCGAAATAATAAGAAACGTTAAGAAATTAATTAAAAAAAAAAGGTAGAATGACAGTATCATTTATTACAAATAATGCGTAATCTTATTTTGTAATATTTGATGAATATTACAAAATCCAGTGTCATGATTTATGTTCTCAATGAAGTCTTCTCCAACTCAACCGATTATTACTCGGATTTTTTTTTTATGGCAGAGCAAGCAAAGGAGCAGATGGGCCACCTGATATTAAGTGGTCACCACCGCCCATAAACACTTGCAACACTAGCTATACGCATAGCATATACGCTCTTTTCTTGAAGGCCCCAATGTCGTAATTGTTCGGGAACACCGTAGCTGGTAAATCGTTCCAAAGCTTCACCGTACGCGGAAAGAAGTTGCGGGTGAAGCGTAAGGTGGTGGACCGCCAACCATCCAGGTGGTGCGGATGGAATTGGTTTTTACGGCGGGTGGTCCGATGTTGGAACTGTGCGGCTGGTAAAATGTTGAACAATTCCTCAGATATGCAAGTATTTAATAAATTTTCAAACTATGGTTAATTAAAATGGTTAGTAAAACGTCTATTCTCTCTCCTTATCCGTTTAATCGTTATGGGATGTTTTTTGATAAATTGGATTTAATGCCTTCTTTATTTACAATAATGTATAGAATACCTATATTGTATACGTAACAAATTGACATCGTCCTGCCACATATTTAGCACATAACGTTTAACACAACTAACTATATAACTGTTTGGTGACAGTTCATTTGGTGACAGTTGGACTAAAGTCTCAGTTAAATTGATTTATTGAATTCTCCGAATTACACGGAACGAATTTCTTAAAGCTTTCAGTTTAAAAGTGTAATCGTATCTATATCTATATAGATACGACTTTTGAGTTAGCAATGCTGGGTTGGGTCAATATGATAAAATCAGCGTTATTTTGAAAGTATAAAGACGCTGTAGGAGCATCTTAAAAGTTTCTATAATAAAATTAATTACAAATACTTTTATAGATATTGTATTGGATGGCACTAATCATTTTGATTTATTTATAATTAGAACGGTTTTACACCCTTAATGATTATCTATTAATTTGTACATTATATAACCTCTATTACAATATTTACCCATCTTCTACGACCTACTTAGATCTATTAAAACAAAAGAAGTGACCTGTGTACCTATTATATTTACTAAAGGTAACGCAATAAAAAATATAGGTATTCGTTAAATCATAGAACATTACTCACAAGTATAAATTTCACGCAGCGTGGCGTCGCTCGCCTGGTGTCGATGCCTACCGGCGTCTCATCTATGCACGTTGCGAATGCGACACAATCTGTGGACAGAGTGGGGTAAATTTGTAACAGATCGTCACCAATTATTTATTTATTTATCGTTCATTCTAAATACATAAAATGATTCTAGGGAACAGAACATTTCATTTGGAATTTGAAAAAAAATTGCGGGTGCATAAAACATCACATTCACGTTGAATCAATTAATAAATAAGTCTCTACCTAGATACTAAATACACGAAAATGTTAGCACATCCAATATATCGTTAGAAACGTCGCTCTAGAAATAATTGTAGTAAATACTGATCAATATTATAACATTGTTTAATTGAACGAATACAGAAGAACTACCTCGATAATTAATATCGAATTAAGAAAAAACATGCTATAATAACGTAAGACTTACACTCAATTCGAAGATATTATATTTGTAAGCAATTAATTATTAAACAAATATTAAAATTATAACAAAACACTATTTTTATTCATAGAACCCAACAAGCGAACAACGCGGTTGGCCCCAAATTATATTATGACCGCGGCCCATTAAACTAATTAAGCCGATGAACAATTTTGTTGATTATACAATTAAGCCTTGTATTAACAAATCAGTTTTAATCGACGTTATCATCATATTCTCCCCCTCCAAGCATTGCAACAACCATTAGGCAGGACGGCATTACCGAAGTCTACTTTTCCCGCTATAGAGAAATAATTATCCAACGATATCAATCACATCTGTAGATTATACCCACAAAACATCCGGAACTTTCTGGAAGACCATAAAAATCGAGTTAAAAAACAGGATCGAGCCTTTATTTCTTCATTATCATGATACGAATGCACATTCCGGCACATGCTGGCTACGAGGTGGTATGTTAAACACCCGCAGGTATCACATCGTGGGGTAATTACGACGATTATACCTACATAGCTGCAGCTTTGCGCTTAGCTACCGGATCCGTACAATGGGCGACCTTGGTCATCCCTCATCAGACACCCTAGCGTAATGAGCACACGCGAATAACACCCGTATCGCTACGGAATACCGTTTAAATTCCTATAGGGTATGGAGATTAATGCGACCGGCTTTACGGGGACATGGCAGATGTCCCATACGGAAACTTTTGTTTTGATTGAGTGCTTGTCGTACCCGTGTTGTGGGCATGTACCTTTTATATAATTCGTGAAATAGTAGAATAAATTATGTTAACCATCTCGTGGGAAGAGTATATTGTATATGCGAATGAACAAACATTTAAACAATTTATTTTATAGACAGTATGGTTGTGTGAACTAAATATGATATTTTATGATTAAAGTATCCATAAGAACCATATTTTGAATAGTTCCTACAATTGTTATTTTTCCGAAGGTAAATATTAACTTAATAATATTAAGATGGTCCGACTTCTGTTTTTGGCTAATTGAAAGGAATGTGATGTGAACATGTGAAGCAGCGTAAAATTAAATACATGGATCACAAAGAAAAATAAACATACGTTCAGGTGTAAGTTCCTACACAGAAATTTCTCAATAGGCTCGTATGAGTCGTTCTCGAACTCGAATGATTTATTTAAGGTCAGATTTCCTTCATCAGTTTCTAGAACAATTCTAACACTACGTTCAAACTTGAAAACGTATAATGTTACTCATGAAATTATTGCATTATCACCGAACCCTGATAGGTGTACAATATTTGCATTAATTCTGTTCGTTTTAAGTGGTTCAAAATCGATCCTAAGGGGGTCAGTTACATACAAACAGGTGAAGGGGGTACAGGTGAAGGTTAAAAATCTTTCCTACTTTTCTTCTAGACGTTTCCATAAAATTCTTATAATTAAGATTATATTTCTATATTCAAATGGAGTTTTCTAGAAGCTTGGTATATCCTGTTGTGAATTGAATATGTGCAAGTGATGTAAAAATAAGAAGTCGCAATAAGTTTATTTTCTACTCATCATCAAGAAACGGAGGCCACTCCGCGTCACAATATCAAAGAAACCTGTACCACCTTACTCTCTTACGTAAAAACCATCGACCGAACGCAACGGACCCCCATTGCCATGCCGCGAGATCGTAATTGCGGGGAGACATGCGATCCATCCGACTCGCTTGGCTATTTAGAAAGCAATCTACCTACATTTTGTTATGGTAATGATGTAAACAAATCGATATAAGGGAGATCGGACAAGTACGTACTGGATTATATGTAATAGGTGATTTTACCTGTGCAAATATTTTTACCACAATATTTCGTTGCATATATTGTGCTGATATCCCGGTTTTATACTACGCGAGGGTTAAAATGCATAGAAAATATATACAGACATAAAAACTTTGACACTTTATTTGTGGACTTTGTAGTAGGTAATAGTCTTAAATAAACCCATTAAAATTATACAACTGCAAATTTCTTAAAATGCTTCCTGTATACAACATGCGACTTTTGCAATATTGCAAGTGTACGGTCTTGAATCCCGATCGATAATAGCAAAGGCATTTGACCGCAGTTAGCGGTCTGACCGCAGGCTTCATACCTGTTCAAGGTAAAATCGAATATTTTTATATGTCTGTTATACTTACTGTTCTATTTATACAAACACTATTCATTTTGGTATTGTTCAAAATGCTAAGTAGTTTTTTTTTATCAGTTCGGAAAAACTAAAATCGGGGTTTTTAAACCTTTAAATTAGGGGTTTATTTTGTAGTATTTCTGAATCGCTATCTATTGGTGTGTTTGAACCCTAAATAACGAAAAGCTTACCTAAATGTATAATAATAATAATGATGACGATAATGAATTTTCTTTAATTAACTCGAAATATCAATTCGTGACAAACCGAATAAGTGAAATGCAAACAATGAAAGTCTTGAACAATGAGCAACATAAATAAATTATAGTAAAACTTTCGTTAAACATTTGAATTAATTACCATACAGAGAAGTAAAACCGGTATCCGATTCGTATGCAAAGTGCGCGTATCTCTCGTTTGAGTTTCACCTTATTAGTAATCAATCAAGTCTCGTACGTTAGATGCTGCATCGTCTCCAAGGATATTTACGTATAATTTTATATAATAGGTTAAAATACTCATAGCTTTATTTGGAACTAGATGGTGTCATGTATAATGTCGAGCATAATTTATTTTGATATTCAAACCACTTCTGACGTCATTTGTAAAATATTTCTAATCACATCACCGCAAAGTCATCGCTATCAAACTATCTACCAACTTAATTAATAGCGTTAGGCTTTAACAAACGACCTAGCCTATTAAACTAATCAATAAACTAGGTTTTCGTAGCAATTAAAACTTTTACATTTCCAAGATTTATTACTACAAAACTGGATTTAGAATCGCAGGAATTGAAATTTAACACCAAGAGTAAATTATCGATAAAATAATTAACAAAACGCACAATTAAACTGTCGAATACAGCTATTTGTGCAATCGTTCACTAGAAATTAAAAATCAATAATTATCCTTTAGACTAATAAACTGTTTCCGACAAAAATGTCGATAAAATATGTTTAAGGATATGATGAAAAGGAACGAATTAAACAGCTGTTATATCCTCCACCAATTTCTATATATAAATTTGTTGATGTTTAAAAACAGTTATCATTGTTTTTCCTTATAATTTACTAGGTAATACTGGCCCCGGTGGTAATTAACTATGTAATAACATTGTGATTGTGGGGTACTTAAACTATCTACAATATACATACTTCATCGAAAGAGATTTATATTAAACTTCTGAAAATTTATTATTCAGGCAATATCCTGTACATAAATAAGTTACTGGCAGCTGCGATATGCGTCATAAATGTAATTGAAGTCTATTAAACAGTTTGACATTACTAACTATAAGTGACTTAATAGTACCAATATTTTCTTATACCTAACGAGATGAGAAAGAAAACACAAAATGCGATATAAAACAAGCCCTATAAAGACCAGACGATTAACATTGAATACGTCTCGTAGGCATGCCATTCACGTCCGATTGAATTAATGTCACATTTGTCCAAGGATGGTCAAGGTCGCGCAATCAATGCGCGTCATACAATAACAGATAAATCTGTCAATAAATCCGACGATAAATTGCGACCCGTTATGGTGAAGCTTAATAGAAAAAGCTCGTAACAACTTCATTGTTGCAATGCCAACCTTACGTGTGTAACGCTAAGGTGTAATTTCGTACGATTTTCGGTGATGATAATGTGCGTGGGCCCGAGTTATTTTAATGGCATTGCGGTTGAACTCAACAAACATGTTATTTCGCTGTTACAACTATCTCCTGTTAGTGCCGCGACCAGACAACTGAATGGTGAATTAGGAAAATTATAGACGTGATTCTGTGGCGATGTGAACATTGTTCTATGGCATTTAAACAGGAGTAATACTACCTACCTACCTACTGTGAAAGGTGAAAGCCTTTGGAGACGAAGAGTTTTGAACTATTGTCGATGAACTATTTTATTTGATGTTAGATGATTGTTCTTTAGTTGAAATTGCAATCCTTAAAGGTGTCCAAAATATATTCCTACATTTCTGAAGAAATGTTTTAATTTACAATGAATAAACTCGTATCCTAACAACACTTTCATACTTTCCCTTTCTACTCCACACCTCTTGTACTAAAATGTGGTCAATAGGTGTAATTACCGATGTAATGCTACTTACTCCAAGTGAAACCTTTGCAATGTTAGGTGGACAATGTAAATCGTGTACTAGGAACTCAGATTGTCGGAACAGGTTGTGAAAAATATACATGACGATTCCGTCATACCCGAGATGCCGTTAAGCCAGCTCAAATATAAATCGCCGTACACACGACATATGTTCGTTGTATATTTTTTACAGAAGCTCACATTAAACGCTCGTTAAGGTGTCATTATCGTCAATTTAATTTAGTTCGGAGATTTTTTGTGATGTCGCTTAAAGCGAATATGCTAATATATTTCGCTACACCCAATCAAAACTATTTAACTACCTATATGCTAATTGTAAACTTATATTTCAAAGTAATAACCGGTTGGAAAACACTTGTGTATTTAACTCTTTGTTTGTTGCTATGGAGATTGATAGAAGAAGGATACGATAAAATACGAAACGAGAATCAGCTTTAATGCTTTATATACCCATATATAGACACGAAAAACAAGTTACAGTAACCACTTTACTGCTGCTAACCCGCATCAAAAATTACACTTTAAATAAATAAATCTGTTTCTTATATCGAAATCCTATAAAAACATAAATTATCAGAAACAAATCTGATCCAAATATATGTAAAACTTCGACCCGAGAGGTGTAATTCGATACATCAGGTACCTACCTACCTATAGATTATAATTTATTGACTACCAGCGATTTGTTGATTCAGCGATATTCTACCCTCGACTGCGAGCTCAGGTTACTTTAAAAATGAATTTCCACAATGTGCTGAGAACATGAAATAATTGTGAGAAAAAATGCCGTTGAATTTAACGAAAATAATGGACAAGGGAATGCCAGAAAACAAGAGTTAAAAGTGGCCTATTTAAGGCAATGAACATTTATAAATCGGGGACTGAAAAGCAAAAGAGCGAGGAGAGTTTTACTGCTACTCGACCGCCGGCAAAATAAGCCCTTTATTAAATAATGAGCACAGTAATATAACATTAATTTATAGGATTTACAGTCTGTTTCACAATCCAAGTAGACTTTTAATTAAAGGATTATTTGAATTCTTGGCATTTATTTGCACTTTATGTACTAATTATGGAATATAATCGATGGCCTTATAAGACATAAATTACGCTCATAGGCTGGCTTCACACTCCAATATTATGACTATCTCTTATATCTCGTTGAACATTCAATAATCAGATAATACTAGAAAATCTGCAGTCAATTACAACTATCGAGAATTTTATGTAGGTCACAGAGACAACACTCGGCTCTATGACAAACAATTCGCCATTCATTGCTCGTGAATTGTACGATTATATCTTGAACACTATCTCAATTCAGACAATGTTATCCAACGGTTTGTTAGGGTTCCATGCCCAAAGAATAAAACGAGATACTAAAAAACTACTATTAAATAAGTACTAAGACTTCGCTGTCCTTACGTCGGTATGTCTGTTTATCTGTCTATGGGTGACCAATTTTTCTTGCATTGCCGATTTTATTTTCTAGCTATAGGTATAGGTACGCCGAGTTAGATCTCAGATTCAATCCTAGAAATTACATTGGTATACTATAATAAGACTGGAAGAAGATCCAACTTTAAAGACAACATTTAACATCAATACAACAATCATGACAATATTTCAATTAGTGGAAGATTTATTGCAAGTAATTTTAGAGGTTTACCACGAGCACCGCAACCCGACTCGTGACACGTGCACTGTCAAGGTCAAAGTTTAATTATTTATTTGTTAAACATGGAGCAGATAACATTAAAATTTTAACGAAATCACCGATCAGACAAGATTATGAAAAAAATCAACTACAGGTTTATAAATGATAAATACCTATTAGTTCTAGTTATTCTATACTCTAGGTACCGTCGACTAAATAAGAAGTGAATTATCAAACATTACCATACCTAACATTCTCCATCCAAACGTAGAAGGGTGACCGTGTACAAGTGAATTGTGCAACATAACAGCTCACCTCATACAATTTCAGTCCAATAGTCAGAACCATTCATCATTCCATGACCATCATTGTATAAGTATAATCACTGTTTACGCGCATATTGAAGTCACAAACCAGTTCCACAAAACGTGATCGCCTCGCATACCACACTTGTTAGGAGACTGATGATGAGTTACGAATAAAGCGAATAAAGCGCTTACTAATTCGATTGAATCGATTGCCATCGTTTGTCTTAAAACTGCACTCAGCTTACGATATTCCTCATATTGTAACGACTGTATCAGGGATGCCATAAGACCGGATTGAGGATACGTGTTACACGTCATGTAGTACTTATTAAACGTAATAAAAAAGATAATACAACATTCGCGATTTCATAAATTTACGGAATACGGATGTAGCAATTATTTCATACAATCAAAGAAACATAACTGCATGCGCAGTAACATCGTAATTACTATAATAATGATACATCTTCTTGCTCCTTAAAGGTTATTCCGTATAGCGCATAATTATACGCAATGCAATTATTGAATTATGACGTTCTCCTATCGTTCGCATGTCGCTAAGTAAGCGCTCCACCGACCTCAATCCACCGGTGACTAATCGGCCTTATTTTTCTGCTAAATCTTAGCGTGACTGACTGCGTTGTAAGCCATTGTTTTACATTTACTGCAGAATTGTGAGTACAATTGCATTAACTGCTTATTTGTTTTGGATTCACGTATGTTGTAATAATTGTCGGTATTGTAGACGAGTGCCGAAACTTTTATTGGTCTGTTTTACGCTTTAAATTTAATCAATAAGTACTTAACATTCAAATTTATGCTAAATTGATATTTAACTCTAAGTTAAACGGGCTATTCGATTAAATTAACTAATAAATTATAGTGTTCAAGTAAGGTAAGTGAACACACAAATAACTTCTACAAACCGACCGGTTACATCTAAATAAAATGCCAGTTTGAAAAAGTTTAATTAATACACCCGCAAAAGACGTTTAAGCGTAAACAATTTACTAGAAAAAGAAACATACCTTTCAACCAGCCAATTACACCCAATTAGTTACTTAAACGGGCGAATAACTATAGAAACACAGCACGCATAAGACCGGCGACAAACCGAAACCCGTTATCACTGGACGCGTCAACAACACAATCAAAACTGCGGCGAAACTGAACAAAGCCCAGCAGCGAGCCGGCGAATCATCCCGGTTAAAATTACAACACATCCGGATATAAACTGGCTTGCGAAACTCCGACGATGCGCGCTTCCTCCTACTACTCCTAAAACTAACCGGAAGGTATTCGACTCCTTTCCTGAACTTGTAGAAATCAGCGGGGTCATCGACGACCGGACGTGGTGTAGGCATGTTTGGAGTTAATTGGGAGAAACTGATTCGCTATCGGTCTCGTTGCCCAATACATCGTGTATGTGTACGAAAAAACCGTTTAAAATGCAATACAAAATGTAATTACACGATACTGATTTCTGATGTTGCAAAACGCCGTATCCTTTATCATTTGAATTTATGTAACTAACTTTCCGCCCGCGGCTTCGCCCGCATAGTCCAAGAAAAAAGCGACAGTTTTTTCGAGATGAAGACTATCCTATGTTGCGCTATACAAAGTTGTGATCCTGAAATTGAGATACCTATTGTTAGAAATTGAAAGTTATCGCATCATAAACTAATTATTACCTACATAATATGCTTATAACCAGACCACCTTATAATGGCCAGTGAATAAGTAATTATTTCATAGATTGCCAATAAAACATGCTTTATCGGTTATCACTACAAGTGCATATTACGTAAAAGTTATTTAAAGATTATGACACCAATTTCTGTTGTGTACTGCTATTATAACAGTGACTTTGATAACTTGCTTATACATAAAAACATTCTATTAAATTTGTTGCAATGCTGTTCCCACCAATCATTTCCTGGTCATTTAATCACTCTGATTTATTAAATAGTCGAGCAAAAGTATGATTATTATAGAGGGGAACATAGTATACACCGTGGTTCAGCGGTTAGAACGTCGGACTTCAGTGGGAAGTCGGGGGTTCGAGTCAGGTCAAGAGCGCAACAAATTAATTGCTTTTATTTAAATTATCTGCATATTTTTCACATCACAATTGCACGAAATGGCGAAGGAAAATACAGTGAGGAACGGCACGGATACGCCAGGATGTTAGATTATGTCCCGAGAAAGATGTCTTATAGAAGATCTTAGAAGCTCGATTTGCAACGAAATTAAAAGTAACCAGAAATTTGTTATCTTGTAGTCAAGAAATAAATACTATAAAAACTCCAGCACTTCCAAGACCGTGCTATAAAAATTTGCGATATATAAAAAAAAACATTAATAACAGTTTCAGATTCCTAACCTAACAGATATTTCTTCCTGCTCCATACAACCTTAGTACCAAATAAAAACTTTTGTATGTAATCAGAATATTTAACGAAGACACAAGATTTCGCCAGACGCGCCAAAGCACACTGGACTCGCATAACTGTTACCCTCCGGCGATAAAACAGTAATTAAATGCGTCTCGAAGACGAATTAACTTAATGATTATTGTCTAAGCGCCTGGATTGTTCCATGCAGAGCTGATTAATCCAACGCTAATGTAACAAGTGGCATTGTTATAAATTACCAGAGTTATAAAAGACCATTGTTTTGTTAAGAGACCACTGAAAAAAATAGACAATATAGTGGTGTTTATACACATCAAATCTTTTAAAAATATTTAAGTATTTCGATGCTTGCAACGTACTTCAAAGACAACTGAGAAACAACCGGCATTTGACTGTATTTTTACTTTGTAATAATTACCTCTCCGTCCAAATTTCAGCCAAGTCAGCCAAGTTTTCATAGCATTAAACTTGCAGGAGGTGGTACTAACGTATTACATTATATGAAAATGCGTAATCTACACTATAATCTATATATATAAAATTCTCGTGTCACAGTTTTCGTTGCCATACTCCTCCGAAACGGCTTGACCAATTCCTCTGAAATTTGGTAAGCATATTGGGTAGGTCTGAGAATCGGCCAACATCTATTTTTTATCCCGATATTCCTACGGGATACGGACTTACGCGAGTGAAACCGCGGGGCGCAGCTAGTAATATTATAAAGCTGAAGAGTTTGTGAGGAAGGCTACAGGCTATATATGTACCACGGGCGAAACCGGGGTGGACCGCTAATTATAAAATAAATAAGTTATACATTAAATATATATAGCAATGAATCAATCACAATATGTATACCGTATGTATTAATGCATTGCAAAATAGTATTTTAGAATTTAATAACAGCATTGCGATTTACGATTCAATCAAGATTTGCGTAACCGTTCATTTTAGTAATGCGTAAACGTTTACATAACTGTGAAGGATATTATTCTATCGCGAGTCCAGGTGTTACATACAAACCTATATTTTATACTAGCGGTCCGCCCCGGCTTCGCCCGTGGTACACATATAGATTATAACCTTCCTCAATAAATGGGCTATCTAACACTGAAAGGATTTTTCAAATCGAACCAGTAGTTATTTAGTTAGTAATTTGGTGCGGTACATTAAATTGTTAAATAAATAAATCAGTACAAGTATAGAGTTTATATACAGCATTTTATCCCTTGGTCAAGGTGCAGGCCCTTTCGCGGCACATAACTGCATCTATGGTACCCAAGTGTTCCGGTCAGCGAGGCAAGGCCGCCCGCGCCCTTCCTATTGATTGCAATGTTCAATTATTTGGACGCTCAAACTGATCCATTTTCATATAGATATATACTTTTAAGAGATTCTAGCGTTTCAGATTGAGCGTGGTTACGTAATATTTAGAAAAATTCGTGATGTAATAAATAACTGGTATTTTCCTGTTTGTATGTATGTCTGTGGCATCGTGGCTCTGAAACGGATGGATCTATTTCGATGCGGTCTTGTTTTCATTTAACGTCAGTTGCCTCGTGGTGGTCAAAAATGGCGGCCGCAACTAAATGTCGGGTTTATTTTTTTCCCTCCCTCTCCACATGATTGTTATCAAAAGAAAGACTTTAACTAATAATATATATATGTTACACTTTGTCAAATATCAGGGGTCAGGTGTTTTTAAACTTCACATTTTATAATACAACAATAATATGTAACTTGTAACTATAAATACCTAAATGGACATTCACCACTCATTCGATAACATTAAAATGATATTCATCCAGCTTATCATGTGAAAACTAGTTGTTACTTATTAAGCATATAACCAGTTTTAAATAAGACATAATATCTGACCAAGGGCCCATTTCTTAACAGTCATGTTGTAGAGATATCAGGCATCTTCAATCATTCTAACTTGTAACTTATTACTACAGCCTTTAACTAAACAACTATATTAAAATAAGTAACTCACAAAATAAAAATTAACAACTAGTTAATGCTTATAAATGGTAAAATCCAATAAATGTTTAGGAACAGGAACCCAATATTTATAGATTTCTTTTTGACATTTGATATTTTAATGCATAAGTTTGATGAAATTAAATATTCCAATATTTATGGGTTTTCTAAAGATGTAAAATAATCTAATGCCTTCATAACATTTAAATGCATTCTACAGAAATAATGGCCATATCTGTTGCCCACGGCTTTGCACATTTTAATTCAGAGAGATAGTTTAATAGATATTATTATACATAATATAAATCTTCCTCTTGAATCACTATCTATTAAAAAAAACAGGGACAGGGACAGAGAATGCGCCTATATTTTATATTATGTAGTGATATATTTTATGTGGATATATAATCCGATTGTTTAAGATATCACATTTAATTCATTCTAAGAACAGTTATCAAAAATCAATTATTGATTAATAGCTTAAAGATAAGAGTATCAATGATTATTTCAATAATATCAATTTTAAGATAAGTAGGTAGTAACATACTTATCTAGAATATGTATTAAAATGTCTTAGATAATAGATATTTATTTAAATTAAACAAAACTTATCTACACATTCCAATTAAATTTAGGTCATCTGAGTAATATGCCTATGAAAGTATAGTAGTATTAAATGCTAAAACATGCTATTTTTTTTTTTAAGTAATTCATTTTATTGTTGGAAACTCTTGTACGGAGTGTATTAGGAGACGAATTAAAACACCGAAATCATAATTAAGACTGAACGTTTATTCATATTAAACATTGCTTAAATATAATTTGGATAATGGGGTTACACGTGTACATTATAGATGATGAAATAATTAACATGGATTACATGGGTTATGCACCTATACACTACACCTCCCTTCTAATAGAAAAAAAAAACAATTACATTAGTTTTTTTTTATATAAATGAGTATATATATATTAAAGAGTACAATTGCATCTATAGTAATATAATAACACTGAAATAATCATAATAAGTATCATAATGTTTATTAAGATATATATAATTTTGTCCTATTTTTATGTACTATATCTAACTTATTATTTTTCATAATTTCTACATTTGGTGGTATGTCCCTGACAATTTTGTAGGGACCTGAAAATAAGTCATCGAGCTTGTTACCTACTTCATTTTTCACTAACACTAAATCATTTTCCTTATATGTAACTGGATTTGTATATTTATCATAACCTATCTTCCTATTGAATTTACTTTTAAGTAGATTATTTCTGGCTTCTTTCTGTGAAAGCTGTATACGATATTTTAATTCACTTGGATAACTTTCATAATTATATATAGGATCAACTAAATCTTTACACAAGTTACTTGGAAGTATACATCTTTTACCAAATACTAATTCATAAGGCGTAAACTTCGTTTCGGAATGCACCGAAGTGTTGTATGCAAAACACCAAAAGGGAAGCCAATGGCTCCAAGTCTCTGGGTGCTTATCTGTACGAATTCTAAGAAAAGAGTTAAGATGTTTATGAGAAACTTCTAATGCCCCTATGCTTTGATGATGGTAGGCAGTAGAATTTAATTGTTTAATTTGTAATAATTTACAAATTTCTTTGGATGTAGATGATATAAATTCCTTACCTCTGTCAGAAGCTATCTCCTTAGGAACACCATATCTAAGAATAAAATTATTAACAAATGATTTTGCAACATCATCAGTCCTTTTGGAAACTAAAGGGTAAGCTTCGACATATTTACTGAGTTCACACTGTAAGGTTAGTATATAAGAAAAGTTATCATTATCAGTTTCTAATGGTCCAACCAAATCTAAAAATACTTTTTCAAATGCTGAATTAGCTGTCGTTGTAATGCTCATAGGCTCTTTATGTGGAATTGAATATTT
>NC_052128.1:5147320-5162624 GCF_012273895.1 Zerene cesonia | reverse complement strand
CTGCCCTCGCTGGTTGCCTCGAAAACCTCGACCTTGACCCCTATAAGAACTATAAGAGGGAGACTGGTTGTTGTATCTACCTCGCTGACCTCTAAAATGATGACCTCTATAATTGGAATTAAAATAATTATTTTTATTCATACCCAACATTTCTTCTGAAGCGGATGTACTGGTGCCTTCCTCATCGAGAGCCCCTTGGATTGCGTCCTTTAGGGTGGTGAAATTCCTAGCGGCTATGATCGTACTGAACCTACGATTTCGCAAACCCTCAGCGAATTTTTTAATAGCTATATTTTCATTTAAAGGTTTCAATATTTTATAATTTTCTGAATTTCCATTCGCTTGCGATATCGTAAGGTCCACAAACAATTCTGATATTTGCTGGCCATAATCTGAAATAGGTAAATTATTTTGTTTAATGTTCTCCAATTTACTTGAAATTGCAGTTGCCGCCTTACGCGGTAAAAGTTCTCTTTTCATATCCAAAATCAATCATTCACATTTGCATAACTAGTATTTAATCTTAACTTCGCAGCTTGAGACAATCTACTTTTTAAAATAAAATTGATTAAATTTTGTTTACACGCTTCTTTCTCTAATAAAGAATTATAATATTCGATGTTATCTATTAATTGCTTAGTGTTGGCCACAGTATCTGTCATACAGGGCAATAACTGCAGAGCAATTTTCAAATCAAAAGTATTCATTTTTTAAATAGTTTCAGAGCTCGATGTTTCTCTTTGACATAAATCAGTTATCTCGTTATATAATGCTTAAAACTGTTTGCAAAACCTATGCACTAGTTCATCATCATCATCATGTTTGCTTAATTTTAAATTATACTCATTAAGCCACTCTTTATATCGCTCATATATTTTATTAGCTTCAATTAATTTATTTACTAAAATATTACCTTGCCTCCTTTTAGGGCCTATTTTTATTAAATAAGATCGAATTTCTTTTAATTCATTATATAAAGACTGTAAATAGATTGCCATAACTTACCACCAAAATTTGATCAAACATTATTCAAGTACAATATATGTATGTACGTCACATTATTATACTATAGTGCATTATATTAATAACAACTAAAGTCCACTAAATAGTCCATTAAATACAGCTATAGTTTCCGTTGTATACCGTGTTACGCGAGCCGTACCGTACGCACAATCTGCACGCTTTTTATAGATTTAACCGAACAGTTAGCACCACACGCACTTTATTTAACCAGGCACATATCGATATCGAACCACGCACTTCAAACCGATTTTACACAACACCTGGATACAGTTTATTCGGAGCCTGTGCCTGAGCTTCGCTCTCAAGACACCCGGAGATTTCTGGTGGTCGCCGAAAGAAAGACGCTCTCAATGCAGCTCTATTGATCTGCCGCGATATCCATTTCATATGGCATTTTTGTATAGCATATATGCGAAATATAGCACACCTAGAAGCATGCCTATACACATGACCATGAGCAGTAAATTTGTAGTGGACATATGTTGTTGTATTTCATCTGCCCTGGCCACATTCTTCCCATCCGCTGCGTTCTGAGTGATAACAACTTCCTGGGATTTTTGGTTACCCATCACGATGTTTTGAAGATTCACGGAACACACGAATCGCAACGTCCGAATCGACAGATCGATGTCTTTGTTCTAATCGCGCCATAATTATTGTTTCAATTATTTTCCACTACGTTATGCACAAAGTCTAAGGTTCCACTCTTTTTTAGACAAAGTCGTATCAAATAACCGAGTCGCGCGGCTGCTCGGCTACTGGCAGGGTCGCCATGTACGGAGTGTATTAGGAGACGAATTAAAACACCGAAATCATAATTAAGACTGAACGTTTATTCATATTAAACATTGCTTAAATATAATTTGGATAATGGGGTTACACGTGTACATTATAGATGATGAAATAATTAACATGGATTACATGGGTTATGCACCTATACACTACACTCTATATGAATACATATTGTAGGTTTATTGCAAATATTCAGATCTTTGATTCTCACTTAGATACAATTGTATCACATGTTTAAACATTTAATAATTTTCCCCCTCATTCAGCTAGCAACAAATTTATTTATTGACTCTTACCTAAATACATAAACATAATAAAAATATATCAATGAATCTAATCTACAAAAAATTAAAATATATCAATAAAATAACCCAATATACTCACCAATATGCTCTATCAAGTTAAAAAAAACCTTAAGAAAAAATCAATAACTCAAATAAAAAACAATAAATTGAATACAATTAATTTTACACTACCGTAAGCAAGTAACAATAGAATAATGCAAGTGTTCAAAGACCTTGGACTGAAGAACACATGGTGGTGATGTCATAACAAACACATATATGTGATAATTATCAATATTTGTGCTACTAATCAATCAAATCGCAGAAGCCACTCTTGTTCATTTGAAATGTTATACTAAGGTATACTGATTTAATATTATTGCTTTATTTAGCACTGTTTTCTTATTTTGCTATTGATTCGAATGCTTGGTTTGCATAACCATCTTTGAATTATTATACCTACATACATTTATAATTTTAAAGTTATTGTGCAAGTTTATTAATTTGTATTTTCTAAGCATCAAACTATTTATACAAGTAAGTTATTTAAATGAAGTATGATACAATTTTATCTAATGATTAGTTAAATATTATGTATTAAATAATATGTAAATTAATTTATTTATCTTTAAATTCATAAAAAAGTTCTCAGCATCTATAGAATTAATAGGACATTAATACAACAGATAGTGCTGGTTTGTGATTATGGATATAACCTCAATATAAATTTTCCGATTTGTAATATTTTCTCATCGAAATTTACATCTTTAGTGAATCAGCATGTTATTATGCAAGCGCTTTTTATGTAAGCCTTATTTTACCTAGAATTCATGAAAGTCTTAATGGTATTTTAATGTGTGTAATGCACTAAATGAGTAAGTCGGAACTACCGTTCACTTTTAAAATATCTCAACACAAATTTAGCTTTCAGCGGGAAATAGAGCATGAAATTTCGTAATTCACACAAAAATTTACCATCTGATACCGCATTATTTACGAGGAATAACGTGTTTGTATAGCGACATGTACGTTTGTGGGTGTCGCTGCGATGCTTCAGGTGTCATGAAGAACGGAATCTTATCAGAATCAAACGCAATCTGCTACATAATCCGCCGTTATCTCCCGGTTGGGACCGACTCGCATAGCGCGTGTTGAGTTCGTGGCAAAAACTTGAAATGCATCTGTTTCATTACAATACACGGTTAAACTAAATTACAGGTCAGAACCTTACCTGCGCTACGATATAAATGTGTAAACAGCAAACAATAATCCAATAATAACTTAGTGAACACTGATCTGATCCTATTATGTTGAGGGCACAATAAACATTCCACGAGTTAAATTTCGACTTATGTAGTCACCATTCAATACACAATCGCACAAATATAGTTAAATAAATTTAATTGATTCACATTAAACCACGTAAATAAAAGAAACTTAAAATTTTTAACGCGAAACTAGCAACGATCACTGGCTTCTATTCCAACTGACTGACGGCCATAACTAAAGGTGTTGCCATTATCACAAGTCACGTTACGTCTACTCACGTGTTGATGTTGCCGTCTTGTAAATGTTTTTTTACCACAAAACAAGCTAAAAAAACATTAGTGGGTTTTGAATACCTATGGCAATTTAAAAGGTTGATAAGAAATTATTTTGATTTTAATAACAAAGCAAAGATTATATCTACTTTTTAATGTTTCACTTAATATTTTATCGCAACGTGTCCTCCGAAATCTTTCAGGATATTATTTCTTTGTAGGAGAGATTAGTATTGTTCAATGGATGCGTTTTGTCATTTGCTGATATAAGTGTCAAATAAATTGACTTTATTTTTATTAGTAGTTTTTTAAATTAAAATGGATGAACAAAGCCATCATCAAAATACTTGAAGAATGTAATACCATTAATTAAGAGACAACAGATTTATTCTTCGCTTCGCTCGCGTGATTTTTCTTTGTCGCCTGTCAGCCACATACTTAAATTCCAATCATATCATTTTTTCTAATATAGTTTATGTTTAATACAAATTTAATGATTTTTTTTGTGGTTAGATATAAACGTGTTACAGAAAAATACATTTTTTTCGCATTTCAAATATTAGTAGAAATATTTAAGTGTGGAGGTTATTTAAAAATTTAGGATAGTATAATGAAACACGCTTTAAGAATATTATATTTAATTTTAACAATTCCTCAATAACTAAACATAATATTGCAACAGTTATTTCGCTTTGTATAATTTAAGAAGGTAGGCGTTATATAATATAAAAGTCCTTATTTTAATAGAGTACATTATTCTTAAACATATTCACAGTGAACGGAAATGCAATGAAATGATAAACACCGGAGATCCATAAAATTATTTAGGTGTTTTGTAAAGTCTACAAAATATTTTCAATAAAAATTTACAGTAACAAGTACAGATCAACCAACGTTCAATAACGGCACAACACAGGGTTTCGGTTATTTGAATCTTCTCTTTTCCTTCGAACGCTTCAATTAAAAAGGTAAAGTAATCCTTTTTTCGACTTCTTTTCGCTATGTCGTCAGTGACCGTTGGTTTTTTATTCTTTACATCCGATTTTAATATCTAAGTACAGGAACCATTGCTAAAATAAGTTTTAGAAAAGCATAACTACCGGGCCGAGGCCCTATTAATAAATTTAAATCCCGATCCAGCAAATCAACGTTTAGTTTTATTTGTAGATTACCAACAAGAGAGAATGACTGCAACGAAACATAGAATTGTTACAATTGGGATATACAAAATATATTAGTAAGTTAGATTTATAGATATCTAAAATGAATTACATAATTCATGAACACTATAGTATGAACTTTACCACGTCATACAATAAAGCCGACTTCAAAAAATTCATGTAAAATAAATCGTAGTTGTAAAATATTAAAATAGTTAAGCAAGTTATAGTAATTATTGTGACTTCATGGAACGGATTGTGATTACGTTCTCTTTCTTTAAATTAATAAAATGCGGAATATGTAATAAAAGTACAATTGAAGAAAATTTGCACCATTTCAATGAAAACGATTTAAAATAAACTTTATATTTATAGATTTCCCTACATTATAAATGGACAATACGATATTTAGACAATAGATTAACAATAAGTCACACTGAGTTTAAATAATGATATAAAGGATGTCAACTTTAGGATTTCTTTTGTTGAATAGAAAAGAAAATGACACTCTTTGGTAGCATCTTTAAGCACTAATAAGTTGTCCCTTGCCATAATTTTATTGTTTTTTTCTGAACTCAGTGTAACAATTAAGCATTGGTTACAAAGAGAAGCACCCCACGACACGATACACAAGATATGATTAGATATTCCAAATACAATAGTTATAATATGATATCCACGAAGCATTTATACGTCATTAATAACAGGCACAATTTTAATAATCTCTCAATCTTATATTTAAATGTATAATTTTTAATAACGTAAAAATATCACTTTACACAAATAATAACGTTTTTAACCAAATTGCACCAATTATGGGGAAATAATATTTACCGGGCAACACATCTTGTACTGTCAAAATCAACCGTTTCAAAAGCCGACTAGTGAAATTGTTTTTAAATACATGTACATAGATAATTTATTTCACAAAACGTATATCAAAACCTCCACTTTATTTATACTAACTATATAACTGATAATTAATTTACAACCATAAAATAATGCTTGCATTGGCACAAGCGATACATTTGTATACTAGATTATACAACACATCAAAAGCTTTAATATATTGAAACAGTATATAAATACAATTCAACATAAGTGCTGTTAAAATAAAATACAACAATAATAAAATTAATTCAAATATAATGAGTTTCAAATAATCTTTAAAAACACCAAATGTTTTGTCTATGACCTATGCTAAATATATCCTCTATGGAGGTCAGGGTTCTAATATAATACATACAGCCCACAACGGGAGGAAAAAGTAGAGAAGGATCACACAAGCTTCCAATGTCATTTGTATGTATAACTCCATTGTAGATAGAGAAATTCTAAATACCAATAAATACCGTTCGTCTTAATCTCCGTGTGAAAGCGATCGTAAAGCAATTGTTTTTCCTTTACAAAACGGAGATTTAGAACGAGTTACTGAAATCACTGATAATAAAAGTTTGTACTTAAATTTAAAACTGAACTCCCTAGTACCTTTTAAACATATAGCTTTGCAAGTATTATTCTCCTTAATGGAAGCATAGTATAAAAATTTGACGAAAAACAAATAATATAAAAAATATAAACCAACTAACATCTTGCAAGCGATTATTTTGAATAATAATTACAATAGATAATCCACTGGGTGAATGAGAACTGGGTTCACATAAGAGGGACTGGGGCTATTTCCATTTGTAGTACAACTAATCTCACTATGGCATCAAATCCTGAAGGTGTTATTGCTCATTAAAAACGTTATTGCTGCTGACAGCAGTGGCGTAGCTATCATAGGGCCAGGTGGTGCAGTGCACCAGGGCCCCGGAGCTCAGGGGGCTCTCTAACCTAAGCTTTGAAAGAGGGGAGGAAGGCGGAAAGAGGGGAGGAGGGTCCGATTCTTTCCCAATGCACCAGGGCCCTTGTCCCCCTAGCTACGCCACTGGCTGACAGGTATGCAATCTTCATTCTAATTTTAAATGTTATCTTGATCTAACAAAAAACAAAATGGAAAAAATAATGCTGCCTATTTACAAATCCTTTACGCATTTTTTTTTTTAATTTTTTAACGTATTTCAGTGAAAATGACTTGTAACATTATATCAATTTGGTGTTAATCGCCAAACACTCAACACGAGACTAAACTTTTGGTCTGATTTATAAAAATAGACGTTCCGCCTCGCGGAATATAAACAATTGGGCGAAAGGCATGAAGAAGATTTAAAGCTATTGTAGCTATCTTTTGCAATCAATTTTGTTATGTAGAGCCTACAATAAAAGCGATTTTTTGTTCGAGAATGGGGCACGTGCATTTCACTTATTTGTCATTCTTTAGCCTCTAATACATGATAAACATTTGTTAGTCAACAGTTGATCAACAAATGTAACTGGAAAAAATAAATGTCGACGTTTGACCGAGAGCATTTCAACATTCGTTATCAACAACGAAACACGTAATATTGCCACCAACACCTGGACTAATTGATTCAATTTGAATCAATATTGAGATTTTTTATCTCTGGTCGATTTATCATGTATGTAATTCCTCTTATTTACTCATCTTAGTGCTTGAAATGGAACCCACCCTGGGTTCCATTTGTTGCAACACATTTATCACCGCACCGAGACAATGTATCAATGTTATTGAAGTGATAACTTCGTATGGGAAGTTGAGCAGCTTCGTTACGTAACGCGTTACGGCGCCAGTCTGTCTGTTTCTTTCTCTCATGCACACGGTAGCGGCAGGCAGGCTTCTCCTCTCTCACTCTAACCCAAGGGGCTAGTTAGTTGAAGTAGCATATTTAGTTGAAGTTGTCACTTCTGTCGGGCATCTCGAGACACACTCTTTTTTATTATAGTTTGTCATCTTCTTACTTTAGAAAACTTCATCATGTTATTATTAAAAAATACAAGCAGAGTGTAAACTTTTTGGCCATATCAGTTCCCAAGGAATACAATACCTTTCCAAAAGTTTTATAGTCCTTGCTTCGTATAACAATTTCTAAATAGAATGGATTTTCTTAAGTATTGTTTAAAAGGCGGTCATTTTGGCAGCTTTTTCGAGCGATCGCAATTACTAATAACTTATTTCTTTAATTTAACCTTTGTATATCGAACAGGTGCAAATAAAAAGATTATTTTTAATTCCTAATTAATTTTTTTACACACAAACCTCTAATCATTGTGTAAAACACTTGAAGTCTTCAGTTTATTATTAAATTAATGCTTGACCCCACAAATTGTTCTAATAATGTTGTCGATCACTTTTTGACGTAAAGAAAAATGTTCTAGAAGTTTCGACATACCGTAAATTTTGGTATGATACATGGTAATCAGCAAAATCAGTGTTATGGTGATATATTTAGGCATCAAATAGGCTTACATGTTTGTTCATAACTTTGAAATGTCTTTATAATCTTTGTAACAATTGTATGACAAAGGGAGCTTATTATCATACATCTGAATATCGATGTTTTATCAGTAACTTCACATATAAAATGTAAATAAACGTAAAAATTCAAAGCACGGCAATCCCACGCAATTGTTTGATAAAAATTATACACTCGCTGAGCTATTTTCAAATTAATGTTAAAAAATACTAAATTTACTTTCAAACTAATCTTTTTTTCTTAATTACCAACACCTTTCTCATGTATGATAATCGTGGTAAAACAACTTTATCTTGATACATATAAATATCAATTATTTTTCAATTATATTTTTTGACCTCTTCAAGATTTTAACATTTAAAACGGTAAATGCTATCTCTATTATACTTGTTCGGTAGAAGCTACCATACCTATGCGAATATATTTAAACGTCAAAATTTGCGATCGCATGTTCTAGACTATATTGGAACACCGTTTAACACTGCCCATGACAAAATCATCTCTATTTCAATGTAGTTAAGCATCAAAATTGCTTGTTCCGTTTTCGAATTTCGAAATAACCGACACTTTTGTACCGTTATAATGTACATGGTAAGAGCATCCTTATGTATATGTAAATAAGCCTCAATTCGCTAGTCCTTCCCGTGGCGGCAGCACGCCGTACAGTCCAGAGAGCAAGGTGATCGCTACCTTTTCCCACGCTGTATTGTTGACATTTGTTCCTGGACAGGAAAAAAGCACTTTACATTTTGTGTATTACTCAACTACTCATATTCGAAATTTGAATTCTCTGCAATACTTTTTTGAAATCTTATAATTACTTTAAAACCTGGTGTGTATTATGGCAATCGTTCTAAACATCTTAGAATTAAAGTAACGTATGAAAGTAGCGATTTGCCTAGGTATGAAAAAGACAAAGAAAGTATTAATGATTAATAATAAAAAAAACTTGCACCTTAAGAATATAAGGTGATTTAAATCGCCAACATTTACTTGTAAAAATAATATGCATTGCACCTTTTATCACCAGCGCTAACTTTTGTATAATAATTGTTAATAAAAAAATGCACCCATACGGTGAATCCATGGAGCGTGTTTAGTGCAATGAGTGCGGGATAAAAAATGATCCTACAGCTGACCATCTACAAGTAAGAATTTCACCCAGAACCTAACCCCATCCGAATCTCACGTGGTGTAAAATAAAGCATTTTTGTGCTAAGAGTGCAGAAGCTAGATACCAATTCGCTACAATATAGAATCCCATCGCAATCAAATATAGCTAGTTTATAAAAAAATTGTGCTTATAGTGATTATCATCTAAACCACTCCAACTACCATCCCACGCAATCCCATATGATAATTTCATTCGTACTTCTCCTAATAAATCCTCTGACGCTATAACTCGTTGTCTCCTAGCATTAGGACTCATCATATACCTTCATAGCCCGCAAAGCCTCGAGCAACTCTTGCTTATCGGCCAGCAAGTTGGCCGCTTCCTGCTGCGCCGCGTGCGCACACTGCCTTAGGACGGACGCTTCCTCGGCGATGCTGGAATGAGATGTTTATATCATATATTTATTGATAATATACAGTATAAAAAACTTACAGTCCATTTTAATTCATTCCACATATTCGGATAAACACTAATCCTGACAGTAATATTAAATATGTGTAGAAGAACAGAAAGCGGGAGTTTTAATGCAGATCCGAAATGGAAATAGATATTAGACATAAGGTATGATTTTTGTTGCTCAACATGAGTATTCTTCAATAGTTATCTAAAGTACTATGAATATTTTATGTGGATGTCAAATATCATATTACAAGGTAAACTGCAAAAAAAAAATCCATTGTGTAACATATCATTTGAATCGATATATCGTACTAAAGCAAGTAAAGTATACATTAAATGAATTTCTATCAATCAATACTAGATCCTGAGGACCAAAATGACTTTGAGGCAAAAATTAGAAAAACTATTAAGCCACAATTGCAAAAAATAAACCTTTTTAAACCACTTACGCCCTCAATTCCCTATTATCCTCCGCTATCCGATCCAGCGTGTTCAATCTCTTCCTCAACTCTTCGTTCTCCCTGTTCAGTCTGTCTATCTCCTCTCGCGCGTTCTGCAACTCCGGCGGATTCTGGCTCGTCGGTGTCTCAATGGTTACTGGCGGCCCGAGGTGGACCACGCCGTTCGAGTCCCGGGTGAGGCGGAGGGTCGTCAGATCGAGGTCGAGCGGTTGGGGAGGGGGAGAGGATATGGATCGGGTCGGTCTGTCCTCTATTAGGTGCAGTTTGAGATTCAATATTAGCACCTGAAAACACCCGATTATACTTTAAATGAGCTTTTCATCGTTTATATATAAAAAATGGCACATTTTCAATTTCTTTACGAGAACAATATGATATAATCTATACTAATATTATAAAGCTGAAGAGTTTGTTTGTTTGTTTGAATGCACTAATCTCAGGAACTACTGGTCTGATTTCAAAAATTCTTTCAGTGTTTGATAGCCCATTTATTGAGGAAGGCTATAGGCTATATATGCACTACGGACGAAGCAGGGGCAGACCACTGGTATACTATAATTGTATTTTTCATACCCCCTTGATAAGAGTAAGGCAACACAGAATAGCGTTTGCCGAATCACCTGTTAATAATACAAAATGCTAATAAGCAACACACAAGCAACATTTTCATGCAACACACAGCACCAACCTCCAAAGGCATGGGGGGGGCGATGACCTCGTCCTCAATGAACTCGGAGAGCGCGAGGGCCGTGCTCATGTTCAGTGACATACTCAAGTCACGTATCTGAGCTTCTAGAAGTTCCTCGAATGGCGCCAAACCGGACGGTTGACCCTGAAAAAGAACCACAATTTTAATTAGAAATATCTTTAGTTTTAATTCTAAGTCTAAAATGTCTCGTCACGAATAACTCCTGATAAGTGGACATAGAAGTAGAAAGTATATTTAAGTACTGTTACAAATCTTGGTCTTTTTATTTGTTTTATTTTTGTTCGTTTTGCTTTATTGATTTATTCTGTTTAAAAATACGTCAATCGAAATAACAGATAAGATATAAACTTGTACGTCAATTAGTGTTATAAGGCTACTAGATTTTATCAACAAGACACTGATACTTAAGTTTTTTACAATATTTGGATCCTTCAATTTTATAACAAAAAAGAAATACTATTCAATCATAACTCACATTATCATCTAGGAGCCTAGGCAGTTCGTTGCGCACTAGCCTAGCCGCGACGCGCGGCATTTCCTTCACTCTCATTTCATCTTCATTGGCCGGTTCGTTCCACGCCCGAGCGCGCATCGAAAACTTATTCTGTACAATGCAACGTTTTATTGGTTCGATCGTGGGTACCACGGGTCTCCATATCCTATGCAATTTTGTGGACTACATACTAATCTTGTCTACGTCAAATAACTTTGTGTTTGCATCTCTTTCATGCAAAGCTTTTTTAGTTATAGTGTATAAGTGTTAAATCAAGCCCAATGATTCAAATAGCACAAATTTCCTCAATAAATGTAGATGTTTGTGACATTTAAATTTAAATTTATATAAGGTTAGAAGCACATGCGATATGAAGCAATTTAAAGGAGCACTTTTAGAGTAACTGTATTTAACTGAATTTAATCTATTCTCATTCACAAAGTAAACAAGCTTTGCTTTTACTAACGATACTATTCGTTTTTAGACACAGATAAAAATTATGTTAATAATAAACGTTATCCATAAAATACATAGAACTGTAATAAAATTATCAGGCGAACTAATACTAGAATGATGTGAGATGAATATGGCATGTGCAGACTAAACAAATTCATACATTTGGAGTTTTATATTCACATAATCCATCTCTTTCACTCATTTAGATACATCTCGTTCCAGAATGAAACGAATAATTTAGAAAAATTCTCGATATTTGAAAATACAAAAGTATGGTAAGGATCAATCTATCTCGCTCTAATGAAGGTAATATCTAAAGTGTAGAAAGAGACAGTGTTAGGGTATTATGGTATAAAAGCTAGTCAATAAATAACTATTCGATACGTCTTAATGAAGTGAATTCTAAATATGATAACGGCATGCTACATTTGATAGGAATTTCTATTCATACTTTGTGAGTGATTACATAATTTAATTGAAGCTGATTATGAAACATGTCTTCATCTTTTCTTCTTCAACTGACCATCCTTAACGAATCTATTACGTACGTAAAACAATTTAAACTGCAATATCGTTATCAAGCAGCTTAAAGATTAAATTTGCAGATTCACAAATGAGTCGGTGAGTTTTAGGGACTTGAAAAGAAAACGTATTCCATATACATATATATAACCTCGGGACTTGTTATATTAAACTCGATATAACTCACCTAGCTACACGGTCAAGATGAAAACACATTTCGACACACACGTTCCAAACCCCCTTGGCTACGACACAAAAGTCTACAATCTATGGCACGTAACAAAACACTACTTTTAATCTGTCGTCAGAAATACCTTGAGTCGAGTCTTTGGTTCACGATAGCCGAGCGGGCGGTGTTGCCATAGAGAAAACACATAGACGACATAGTTAGAAAAATTGCATTCCTTATACGCTGTTAGGTTCGTTTTGGAGGGGATACGAGATACGATGGTATGACGTGGTGTGATGAACATGCATATACATGATACTCTACCATATTTTCTCTTTAATCCGTTTGAAAATTCAACTTTGGAAATATTGTTTTCGATTCTGAGGTTCTTTAATAGCTTTAACTACAATAGTACTTTAATTAGAATACAAAGAGATATTATGACTCGCAACAGTGTTGCTTGGATAATTAATTGTTGAATGAAAATGAACATAAAACTGCTTCTACAGTTATTGAATGGTAAAGTATCATCACATAAAAACGAATTTAATAATTCAATAAAATAAAGATTGAAACATGCTAAAAAAGTACTCTCCGTAGAAAATAAATAAAATAAGACTATACAGAATCACAAAGTGATTAGATAATGAAACACGTTAGCTCAGTGCGTATCCGATAAATGAATACTAAAACAACATAGATCTTTGTGGAGAGAAGTATATATATATTGAAATATAGTGTACATGTCAGGTGTATTGAAGTGTTAACACAATGAAAGGGTAGAAATATACATAAATATTATAATAATATTTTTTGTAGTAGATTTATTTCTATTGACAAGCAGTCGCTCGTCCTGGTTTTACCCGGATCGACCCGGGATGAAAACAATATAAAATATAGCCTATAATACTCACAGATAACGTTGCTTTCTATCGGCAAAAGAAATTTTAAAATCTGTTCAGTAGATCCGGGGATTACCCCCTAAAACTTAAGAAATTCGCAAACATAAAACATTTTATGTATGCCCATAATAGAAAATAAAGTCTGATAATTATAACAAGGAAAGTGTTAAAGGAATTATGTTGGTGCAAAAAAGATTTTAATGTAGGAAATAACATAAAGTTAAAATAGTATTATGTGATGAAATGTAGGTGTCATAGTACAAGACTTTCATATGTTACAATTAGATCAAGTAGAGCACATGTCGTAATTTTGTAGTAGAAATAAGAAAATATTCCAGGTTTAATGACAAACTTACTAAATTATGTCTTTCATAAAATATCCCTATAATTATAATATTACCACAATTTCTCTGCATAAATTGTTAAAACTATCATTGCCACTGTTTGCTTCAAGTTCAGTTGCACAAACATATGATTTTAATTTTATCAAAGTGTGGTCACCCCACAAACTGGAAAATGTCCCATGAAACTGTCATAATTTTTTTTTACATTTCGTGGCATTTGTCTGAGAATTAGTGACAGGACCACAGCCTGTGTATTCTATTATAAACAAATTCTACTATAATTCTATTTGAGTATGCATTGGTTACAAAATCACACCGCGAAGTATCCTTACCTGGAACTCATCCCAGGGTATGGAGGAGCACTGATCGGACTTGAGGTCGTCTGCGGTGAGGCGGAGGGAGGACTTTCCTGGGACACTTTGCTGCACCAGGTATATGTTGTTCAGTCTCCAAGTGCATGTGGATATCTGCGAATTACAGAGGAGTTATTTTATCAAATTGACTCCTATTTAAACAATCCTATATCCTATTTTAACTTCAATATTTGTCGAATAGTTGAAACTAGTCCTTTTTATTTCTTCACTAAGTTGTTTTTCGCTATTTGGTTGTAGGTTTGTTGTCTGTATAAGATATTATATACTATTACTCGAGTTTGTTTGTCAATAAATGAAAGTATATGTGTGCCTTTTATGGGCAAACAACTGCTTAGGATTTCTTATTCAAAAACTACAGTTGCTTGTCTATCTTTACATAAATCGAGAATTTCCTGAGCAATTGTAATAAAATGGAAAACGCGTCAAGTTTTAGAATACAAATGTACATATATAAATAAATATACGTTAGTTTATTAGTTTATTTTGCGTTAAACTTCTGAGCAATTACTTTAATGGTATAACAATGTCTGTGGATCTATTACCAGATCTCTCCGTTTGCAGGAGCTAGTGATGGAGTGGTCGGAGGGAGAGGACGACCTCTCCACCACTTCAGCTGCCATCTCCACGCCACTGTTGCACGAACGACCCAGTTCGAATTCCCTGAAAATTTGTTTTCGGTGATAAAATTCTAACTGCTTTTAATTATAATTGTAATACGTACGTTTCTATTACTATTCTTTTATGTAATTTTGTAGGAGAAACTAAACATAAAATAATTCCAAGAAAGTAGAGAGTAAGGACCTTTTCCCATTTTCTGTTGTTTCCCTACCGTACAAATTAGCTGTCCAGGTAAGTGTCAAAAAGTGTTCCTTTTTTTCTATTTATTTGTTCTCCTTTGTAGCACCAACAGCGCCGAGGACATTATAGAAGAGTGTAGGAGTAGGCTCTTGTCTTACAAGATACTCTGCGACATTATGAGTACATTCTCATCAGGTAGTATTTGGTGGTATAAAACAAAACAAGCAGTCTCCTTCCCACCTCCCCCCCACACACAGGTCCTATCTACGGTACAGGCGAGTACATGCCCATCAAGTGGCAGTCGTCAAAACGTATAGTCCCCCCCC
>NC_052128.1:5144368-5146320 GCF_012273895.1 Zerene cesonia | reverse complement strand
TGCTTGGAATATCTTGGACAGAATTTAGAACCAACAAATCTATTCTCCAAGAGCTGGGTGTCAAGCAGCGTCTATCCAGCTAGAATCTCGTATACTCAAGTTTTTTGGCCATGTTTCGCGACGTAATGAGAATTCCATAGAGCGCCTCGTAGTGCAGGGAGCGGTGGAGGGTAAGAGGGCTCGCGGACGTTCACCCATGCGGTGGACGGATCAGATTAAGGCTGCTGTTGGCGGTGCGCTGAACGAATGCAGCCGGATGACGGGGAACAGGGAAAGATGGCGGAACATTGTGAAGCGAGTTGCATCTGCCCCTGATACCTCATGATGACCACGACCGCTCTGTCAAGAGTGATACGACAAAGAAGAAACAATAAGATTAAATTCAAAAAAAAAAAAATTCAAATTTGTTTATTTGGAACTAAATTACATAGTGTACTTAAAACAAAATTAACGATGACACCCATAAAAGCTTGTTTAGCTGAAAAAAATGTGTGTAACTCACACACTAAAGGAAAAGGCGCATAAAGACGATCCTACCTCTTGAAGCAAATCTTTCAAATAATTAAATATCGACAATATTAATTCCAGAACGATAGTAGTGGGCATGGTAGTCCCAGCAGTGGAGATGACGCTGGTACTGCCTACTAGCTGTCCCGGCCAAGAGTCTTCCAGGGACCTTGACAGCGTACCCCTGGATTCTTCCAGCTTGCAGGACTTAAAAATGGGTAGGTATGAGATCATAGATGGTATCCACGAGTATACGTCCGAGTCGAATACTGATTTGTAACAACATTGCATTATTTAAATATTCCACCTCTTCCCATGTAATTTATAAAATTCTTATACTGCGCCATGTTGTCTTAATCTCTTGAGTAAATTGAAAAAAAAAATTTACCTACCCTCGAGTTGTTACGTCTCTAAAAATCTATTTAGCGTTACAATAAGTTGCTTTAGTATTACAATATTAATATAGAAATTGGATTGGGGAGGCACACGCTAAGCATCTACCAGACTATTATACGCGTGGCGTGGCGTGGCATGGCGACAAATACTGCTCGTCGTTCCATGTCAAAAGCTGTGATATATGTCGTTTGGAAACAATTGACAATTTTGTCTACAAAAATCTAACATGGTGGCTAAATTTTATTGAGTTTTGCTATGCCGTATGGCCTTTCGGGCGGCAGTTCCAGCAGTAACAGAAGCAGGCACGTCCATAGGGTCCGAGTCGACGATGGCGCCGTCGGTGCTGGAGCGCGAGCTGGGGCCGCAAGTGCCGCAGGTGCAGCAGGCGCCGCAGTTGCCGCAGGTGCCGCTCATGCACCACGTGGAGGTGTGCACGCCGCTGCCGCTGCCCGCTGAGGAGCAGCCCCCGAGCCCTGGGATTGGCTTTTGTGAGTATATCTATATGCATAATGATCCACTGGAGTTGATTTATAAAATAATCATATTTTCTGTTAGAGAACATTGGCGGCTTAGCGTTCTAAATTATAGTTTTATTATACTATATTTTTGCCTTAAGATACCGTTTCTATCATATTGGATTGGTTCATGTGCTTTTCAAAAATATGTATGATTGACAAGAGGCCATTAAATCGCTGTATGAGAGCGGTTTATTCGATGATATTTTACAATTCAATTAATTCTGAATGTGAATATTATTTTCTATTAACTGACGCTAATGGAAATAAGGTACACAGGTATTCCACATTTACAACTAACTAGCAAATAATGAAAAATTTTGAAGAATAGAAATTTCAATGCTATAATAATATTAAATTTGACTAATATTTAAATTGTACGATCAGGCGAACTACCAGCTCAGTTGCCGCTTTGACATAAAAAACTAATTGTTCTATTACTTCTATGACGTGTATAAATGCTGATCTCAACCGTCCCCCCCCCCCTTCCTCAGCGGGTTTCTCCTCGATGCGGCGCGGGCTGACGTCGCTGGT
>NC_052128.1:5105950-5143368 GCF_012273895.1 Zerene cesonia | reverse complement strand
ATGGCCGGTAGCACATTTCCCACCGCGTGCCCCGGACACAGCGCGGCGCCGGTTGCTAAGCGGTTCGCATAGCGATCGAATCTTGTAGTCATACATAAAATTCTCAATAGAGCACACAGGACAGATAATTTTCCTTTTCTATTAGTGCAATTACGTTTTCTATTATCCATTTTTCTGATGGAGCATTTTCTACAGTATTTTTGGTGTCCATTTATTTCGGTACGAATAAATGTAAGCTGATTTTGATTAGAACAAGTTGGAAAAATATTTACACTATCAAAAAGGACATTCACAAAAAGTAATCTAATATGTATTCACAAAATGATTTCAATAATAGTCTCTTAAATCATGACCACTCAGGAGTGGGAATTGCAGAACCCACATCAATAAACGCCCATAAAAACCTTCTTCAGGAACTTAACAGTCATTAACAGTCACCCAGCATGCATGTCACCCTGCCCTCACCCAGGTTCCTCCGGCATTCTGCTAGCCTGGTGCGACAGCCATGCAGTCAGTTGGGACACCCTCTCCAGCTGCCGCAATAGGAATAGCAGCTGGTAGTGGTTGATCTGGAGACCGGCCAGACCGCTCGTTCTACCGATCACCCAGATGCGATTGAAACCGTCTTCGAAACACATCTAAGAAGGAAAACATAACATACTTTACAAAACATACTTTGCGTTATGGGCAGGAAAATTTTTTGATTGAAAAATATAAATATATAAAATATACAAGTAATTACACAGCATTCTGCTTTCTGCTGTAGAAATTACAATATGACAAGGTGGTAAGTAAATGTAAAATGACAAACAATCGCAGATACGATACTAAGAACATATTCAGTATCATGTTCCTATAAATTTTAAACTTATCTAACAGTTAAAATGATAAATAGTGTATGAAAATGTACAACAGAACTTGGAAAATTGAAGCGTATTAAATATTCCATTTTTTTATGCAGTGGACCATATACTTTAAGGCATTACGAAACACGCTGCTAGATGAAGCGGGCGCAGCAGGCACGGGATGCGCACGCGCACTCACCCAGGCGGTGAGCGGCGTGGCGTCGAGCAGCGGCGTGGGGCGGTAGTTGGTGGCGCGCGCGCCACTGAAGTCCGCCCACAGCGGCTCCGCGCGCGCGCACCACACGCCGCGCGCCTCGCGCCACAGCAGCTCCGCCGTGATGGACGTGCCGCGGTCTATGTCGTCGAGGCCTGCCGAGATTTTTGTATTCTTTATGTATGTGTTATAGTTTTGCCACCCGTTTTGCCGTTACAGTGCCTGTTCGATGGTTAGAGCTAGTAGTGCCTTAATGACTTTGTTGCAACTAGTTGTTAGTAGGGAAAACGTGTTGTAACAGGCTTTTACTGCAACATGTATATTACCTAAATATAAATATAATTTTATTAACTCGGCAGTATGTACGGAATTGTGGAAAACAATTGTCTCCTCTATGAAAAGAAATAGTAAATATACCCAAATCACCTTGCTGAAAGGTTTGAGGTATCAAATAAAAAAAAAAAAATTGAAGTTGTAATACCGAACAAGTTCTAGTTCTAAGTCTACTCACTATCAGCATGCAACACAAATTGCTCGTGTATGGGGTCCATATCGTCCGCAGAGCTGGGGAAGTGTCCCCGGGGAGCGTGGCGACGTAACGCCGCTATTATAGAGGCTAGATCTGCTCTGGTGCCTGGGGTATCTAGAAAATTTGAAAATTTTCAGTGTCCACATCAAAGGCATCAAATAATATGAGAATAAAAGAAAAATACGTTTTATATGTGCAAAAGTTATGAAAAATGATTACATCCTATTTTAGCACAAATATGCTATATGCTAATATGCTTAAGCTCCTTCCTTTCTATCCTTTCTAACTAGGCACCAAAAAAAACGGTTTTAAAATCGTTAAGTATTCGATAAAAAACCGGTTTTAAACCCGGTCAACTCACTGGCCCTGGCCGCCTCGCGCACGTTGGTGAGCGTGGCGCGCGCGGTGCACACGTGCAGCTCGCGCGGCCGGTCGCGCTGCTGCGCCACGTGCTCCGCGCCCGCCTCCAGCACCACCTGCAGGGTATTGGTGGATAGAATTCAAACCTTATGCGTTGGTGATAGGGGCTGTGTTTGATAGACGAGCTGTGGGAACTGATGGGATAACTTCCTAAATCCACTAATAGAAATTTGATTTTTAATAGACTTCATATCATATAATTTGGTTAATAGAATTACAACCGTATGCGTTGGGCCTAGAGGTTATATTTGATATACATATATGGAAACTAATGGAATAATATCGATTGACATAAATTTGCTTGTTAATACGCTTTATATTTATGTTATGTTATGCTTTATATTATGGTTAATAAATTTAAACCTTACGCATTAGGGATAGAAGGATAGATATATTTGATAAACGAGCTGAGGGAAGTGACGGAATAATGTACTAAATCGATGGATAGAAATTTGATTGATAGGCTTTATGTCTATGTAATTTGGTTAATAGAATTTCAACCATATGCCAGGGGAGCAGACTCCTTATTGTCAAGCAAGTTATGAAAAGTAATAGATACTGCTAAATTAATTAATCGAAATTTAAAGCCCTACAGTGAAAATCCAGGCAATAAATGAGCAATATTTCCTCGCAACGCACCTTCGGCATAATAACCTCCGCTCGCACGTCCATATAGGTGCTGCCGGTGTCCCCGCTGTTCGCCTGCGCAGCCGCAGCCACGTGCGGCAGGAACGCGGCCAGCCACACCAGGCTGGGCACGTCCAGCACTATGCGCACTGGACTCAGTTGCACGTACAGCTTTGGTGCCGGCACTGGTGGACGATGTTAAAGTAGACCGTACAAACATAGCAAGGAATAATGGTTGGCAGAATTAATAAAGAAATCAGCATGCAAAAAAAAAATATCCACTAATGGAAGTCAACGTCATCTTGTCAATTACTAGCCATTTATAACACGGGATCATTATTTTAATTTTATTAAAAAAAAGTATACATTATTATTATTTATTACTAGCGGTCCGCCCCGGCTTCGCCCGTGGTACACATATAGCCTATAGCCCACCTCAATAAATGGGCTATCTAACACTGAAATAATTATTCAAATCGAACCAGTAATTCCTGAGATTAGTGCGTTCAAACAAACAAACAAACTCCTCAGCTTTATAATATTAGTATTGATTTGTATATAGGGACATGAAAGACTTACCTGGAAAGCAGACATCTCCAGGATAATAGAAGAAGGTCAGCTCAGCGTGTAGCAGCCCTGCGTCTCCCGGTAGGGTTGCCTTCTCAGCAGAAACTAGAGGTCTTGGCGACTCTCTAGTTTTAGAACCAGTGGAAACCTGGAAAAAGTTAATGCCATGATAGATGCTGCGAAAATGTATTCTTTTTAGGATTAGAAAAATTAACACTAGTTCCAATCTTCCTCATTTATCGGAACTAAAAAAAAAATTTTTTTTGGTCTTTTGCACATATGACCAAACAAATGTCACCGTTTTTTAAATTTAATGTGTTGTTGTTAAACAGGTGGACAACTGGAATAACATATAGGCAACTTTTTATCCCGATATTCCTACGGGAAACGGACTTAAGCGGGTGAAACCGCGGGGCGCAGCTAGTTGTTTATATTTTTATTAATATAAGCTCATGCTCATACCTTGTATACGGTAAAATCATCTATCCTTAAAACTAGGCATGTGGTCATCAGCTTTCCCAACTGCTGGAGTATTCGTGTTCGCGTCGGTGATGCTGAAAAAAAAACAAACATATTCAGAAAACCATTTCGTTCATGAAGACTTTCACATGTGCTTATGAAATTATTTTTTATAAAACCACCACAGATTCATAACTAACACCGTAGCTCTACGAAAAAACATTTTATAAAGATATAATTTGACTAATAAACTTGAGACTTTGGGAAAGAGAGCGAAAGAGAGCTATATTGTTCGTCATCTTGATGTTTCCCTCAAATTTTATTAATTCGAAAATTCTGAAGCAATAGGACTAGCAATAAGCAAAAAGCAATTATATAGGACGGGATTATATCCTGCCCTTAAGATAATTTGTTATATGTGCTGTAAAATTTATTAATCAAGTATATGTACTTGATTAATAAATTTCAATTAATAAATTTTAATTAAATACATTATAACGCCTAAAATCTAAAATATCGGTATCTAAAATGGGTATTAACACCCATTTTAGATACCACATCTGTAGCATAGCTTTCTACAGCAATTTCTTTTCCAGTTAAAAAGTTTTATCTTCCAAACCTTCACCCAGTACACACATACCTTGTGAGGTAGCGTGTGAGGGAGGCGCGTTGGAAGTGTTTGAGCTAGGCGCGCTCGGCTTGTGACTCACACCGTTGGGCATCGTCTCTTCGTTTCTTTCTGGATTACTCGCAGTCTAGAAAAGTTAAAAGATAACATTGGTATACAAGAATGATAAGATTATTATATAGTTTTTTTTTAGTAGCAAATAAAAGCATTATAAAAAAACTACATAATACTTTATATACTATATAACTGATAAAAACACTATATGCTTCAAATCTAACATAGTTAAAGTAAATTTTATATTATTTTGCACTTTTATTTTCATATAAACTCTTGTCTGTTTGTTTGTTTGGTTGTAATGAATAGGCTCAAAAACTACTGGACCGATTTTAAAAATTCTTTCACCATTCGAAAGCTACATTATCCACGAGTAACATAGACTATATTTTATTTTGGAAAAAAAATAGGGTTCCTTAACATATCTTTATTGAAACATCCAAACCAGTGTACCTATAAAGCTGAAGGGTTAGTTAGTTCGTTTGATATTATTTAAACTCAAGTATATAACTCTAAGCGCAATAATTCAGATATTCAACTGGACAGCTGTATATTATAAAGCTGAAGAGTTTGTTCGTTTGTTTGTTTGAACGTGCTAATCTCAGGAACTACTGGTCCGTTTTGAATTCTTTCAGATTTAGATGCCCTACAATAAAAGTATTGAGGGAGAATTTAGGCTTTATATGTACCACGGGCGAAGCAGGGGCGGACAGCTTGTACAATAGAATAACACATACCTTAGTACTAGGTGTGATTGGTCTAGGGTCGAGCAAGTCAAGTAGAGACCCGCAAAATGAAGACAATGCTTGTGATAACCATTGGCTGTGAGGCGTAGCTGCTTCTCTATAAATAAATAAATTAAAACGTAAAACATTCATATTTATTCCAATATTTTTGTAGCTAGCAACATCTCCACCTGAGAGCGATTTTTTTTGCAACATTTCGGTACTTTTTTATAAACAAGTTTTGGAATTTTCCAGAGAAAAATCTTAACATTTAATATTATTATGCAAATAGCCGCTTGCCAAGTACTAAATACTAATTCTAAAGGTCTAAATGAACTCAGAACAGATTGTCGGCGTTCCTACTTATTTTTTCTACATGTCTTACCTGTAGCCTCTCCAATGGCGTCTATCATCAGACGCCTTGTGGTAGGGGAAGAGGTCAGCCTGCATGCTCACTAACGTCACTTGTAAAGCGCCACCGTTTGCTAGTTGAGGCATTTCCGATCTACCCACTAAAACAATAAGGAAAAATTGTTAAAGAGTCTCATTGAAATATGAAGTGAACAACAAGGAAAAGTCTGAGAATTTTTTTTTTGAAAGAATAGAAAAAAATTGATCACGAGGCAGGATTCGAACCTGCGTATCTTGCCTAACCGTAGCAACGCCTAGCCTCTCGGCCACCCGTGATCCTGCCACAGTAATCGAATCAATGCTATAAAACTAAAAATTAAAAAAAAAAAAGGAAAAGTCTTTTCCTAGCATCTTATTGTTTTTTTTTATTGTAAGAAGTTCGTTTGTTTCTAATGTACACTTCTATAAATTTGTGGCATTACTTGAGTTTACTACGTCGTTGAGGTATATTAATTAAGATAAATGTAAACAGAATATATATGTAAGATTGTAATGATATATTGTGTAAATTATGATATTTCTTTTATTAGAAGGAACCGGTTTTCAAATAAAATAATAATAACCATAGTCAGTTCACCCAATCGAAAGTTCTGAGACAATAAAGCTTAAAAAAAAGTACAGTCGAATAGCTAACCTCCTTTTTCGAACTCGGTTGAAGGAGCACACATGAATAAAAATTAAACTTACACCCAGGATCATCACAGAGATGCAAGTCGATCCTTGGCGCCAAAAGGTGATAGGAAGTTTCCCGAACGTCGTGCTTCGCGAACATTCGCGCCAAAATGTCGCGATCACTGGACGTCGAGCGAGTGTGTATTTGTTGTATTGGTTCTTCTATCTGCAATGTTCAGCACAATGAATTAGACACGCCACTTCATTAGCTCTCAAGAGGAATATTTTTGCTACAGTTTTCATAGCTGCTTTGTCATATAGTCTATGGACTGTCGAGCACATGGAAGACACTGAGTTCAACGTACACCATTCTGCGTAAATTGAGTAAAATTATTATTAATTTAGTGTTTCTCTGTGTGCTTATATCAACTGCCCGAGAGGTAATGAAAAGTTACCTCCCGGGCCTACATTTTAAGCGAGGGCCATCCCAGTATCTTCTTCTTACAACCCTGTTACCTATACACACAATTTCTCACTTCCTGCTAAGGAACTCACTGCCCTCCCATTTCCTCATATCCTTAAACTTATTATTACGGATAGATTTAGCATCCTAATAACAACCGTATCACCGTACCGTAGGCCCGTTTCCTTGTTCTCATTTTCCTATACCATTCATTGTTTCCTACCGTCAATTCTTTCCTTATCCCTCACCGCTTAGAAGCGGTTAATGCATTTGCCCTACCTCTGCGAATGTTCATGATGGTGATTTCTTACCATCAGGAGAGCATTGTACAACCCTGATGCCAGCCCCCCCCGTGCCTTAGTGCGTGTGGCGAGCTTCATAGCCCCTATCTTCCCGACCAGTTTATTATGGACAGATTTAGGGGGCTTTCCCTAGTATCCTAAGAACTACACAACTGTACAACATCTGTACAACCCTACTCCCAGCTCCCTCCACTCACCTTCCTAGCCGCCTTGGTGCGCGTAGCGAGCTGCGTGGCGCGGTGTACGGGCCCCGCGAGCGCGGCGGCGCACGCGAGCGCCGCCCGCAGCTGCCCGTCTGTCAGCGCCCACGCGAGCGGCTCCGGGCGGAGCACTAGCCGCGAGCCTAGCACCGCACAATCTGGCAGAAATAACACCAGACTCACTAACTGCAAACGAATTTACTACCGTCTTATCGGATGAATTTGAATAACGAGGCTGGCCATATGGAGAAAAATTAATGGAGTATCACTTAGTAGGGCATGTTATGTGACACATATCTATTTACATAAGTATCACATAATATTCACATTTATATAGTTCACAGTAAACTCACACATTCACACATACAGTTCACGGTAAACTCATATTAGATTGAACCTTACCCGACAGTCGTTTCTTGATAACGATGCGGCAGTGTGTATTTCCCAAGAGCAGTCTTAGAGGAGGCAAGTTTGCCGCCGCGGCGCCGTGTGCTTTCGCTTCTATCCGAGCACTTTGCCATTCTAATTCCTGTCAATCATTTTTTTAATTTTTATCAAAATACTTAAGGATGCAGTTAAAGGTGTGCTTAAAAGATTTAATTTAGCTTCAAACATTTTTCTTTATTTTATAAGAGAGGTGTAAAATGAAGATTGCTTCCTATAGGATTTTTTTTTTAAATACGCGGGTGAAGTCGTGGGCAGAAGCAAGCGCAGTAAGAGGAAATATAAATTTATCCACAATCGTTAAAACGCAAAAATCAATTGATTTTTAGATTAGAGTTGATGTGACATCAACGCAAAAATCTGTATTCACTATCCCTACTAATTAATATTATAAATACGTCAGTAACTCTGTCTGTATGTCGGTCCCTTTTTCAAGCCTAAACCACTGAACCGATTTGAATGAAATTTGATTTGATAAAGTTTAAGACCCGGGAAAGACATAGGATCCCAAAGCCTAAGAGAGCGAGAACTATGCGAAAAAATATCGGATTGTCTATTCTTTCATTTACAACTCAGACGAAGCCCTAGGCGAAAAGCTAGTACCTTAAATATAAGTAGCTGTCCAGTGTCTGGCGACTTGATTCTAGTCAGTCTTAGGTCACCTTTCCTGCCGTCCGGAGTCCGCGATTCCACCGTCACTCTTGAGATCTATAAAAAAAATATAAGAGATTTCTAGAATTTTTTTCCGATTGCAGAAAGTTTTAAAAAGAACTAAACAAATACCTGAACACTACTGGTGAATGCATCACAATTAAAATCTACTTGAACATGATTCACAGCCACTGAGATACCGTCTATCACCTGAAACGAGACATGGTTATTTAATTTTTTTCATTGGAGCTACTCTTTAGGTTCATATTGCGTAATTTTTATGCGTGCCATTCTAAAGTCGGTACCTATAATGTATTGCATTGAATGAATCGTGCTTAAACACATTAAGAATTCCCTAATCTCCATGTAGCTTTGAGAATTATTATACATGTACATGCATATTTTACAGAAAAGTTATACAAAAGGTGGTCAAATAGCTGCAAGATACAAGACAATGGTTACCATTATGTTACAGAATTTGTTCTAATGTATGTACCTTATGAATGTAACTATATTTCCCCGGGGCTGGCATGGCCGCCGCCGCGTTTTGATTTAACACCCGCGGCTCCGAACATACTTCTAATGCTATGTGCACTTCGTCGAGGTTCTGAAAATTATAGAATAATATTTAACAATTATAAAAATACGGATAATACCTAATATTATTCCATGAATTTTGTATTAGGTGAAAGAATTTTATAACTGTCTCACTGATTGATTTTATACTTTGCCCTTAGAAGACAAATTAATGTGCAATTGTATCATTAACAAAAACTTGTAATGTAACTTAAAAATAAGGTACTGTGATAGGTCTCAAACAGTGGTGATATCATATTTTATGGTGTTCAAAATATTGCAGTCATATAGCAATATGGTAAACGTAAATAATTGTACTGATGACAGATTGTTGATTGTCATCTAAAGATAAGTTGTTGAATAATAAATTTCTACTACGGTCAATGCACTTAAATCGAGATTGTTGTTTCCATACAAACAAGATTAAACTAATATTGCACTGAAGAGTTTTCTGCACTACTTGTAGGGTTATTGTTTATATGCAGATTAAATTCTCATTCGATTACTTTGTTTTTACGTAAGCTTGCGCTCAACGATCTTTGTTTTATTTGGAATCAAATCATCAGTCAATCAATCATCATCATCAATTACCTCAAATCATCTAAGGCATTAACAATGAGTCAATAAGCTTACAAATATTTTAGTAATTTAAATTGTTTCAAATACTATTTACATATGCACAAAATATATAAACAATGTTGAATGATATAAGATCAGCATCAACTCATCACCCAAAAAACAAACTTTCCATTAATTTGTTTAGTTGCACGCATAAAGTTTCGCTTCGTCGGTTGCCGAACCTTGATCCTACTGGCATTGGTTTTCAACATTATGTAGTTGCAATTATAATTATATAATATTAATGCAAAACATTGGTTGCTACTGTGATATAAAATTGCGTGTTGTGAATTATAATTCATTATACTTCATATCTGTAATGGTTGTTGGTTATTATAGAGGAAGTTGATTGACTTTAATTTGTTTTGATGAACATAGATTTGTATTTAGTTTAATGTGCCTCAAAACAAAATTATTCAGTACAATTTTGGAATTAAATAATTATAGTATTTGCCATCAGATATACATCTTATTTATCATCAGCCCATATATGTTCCCACTGCCGGGACACAGGCCTCCTATGAGGGTTTAGGCCATAATCCACCATGCTGGCGAAGTGCAGGTTGGCAGATGTCACATGTCGTCGAATTTTTTATCCTCAGACATACCGGTTTTCTCACGATGTTTTTCTTCACCTTTCGAGCAGAGTTGATGATGTTATCCACTTGTACAGATAAATTGAAAAATCAAGTTATTTCCTGCCCGCTCGCCTGGTCTCGAAGCCCAACTTATCGTATACATCTTATATAATTATGTATTTTAAGAGAGTGATATAATATTTAGCATGCACAGCAAGATGTAAATCCAATTAAAGGCAAATACTGCATGCATTTTTCAAATCACAAATCATAGTTTTTGTTTCTAAGCAGTAAGCATTTCAGTATAACTTTTATGAATTATAATAGACCCTGAGTGTAATTCTTTATTTGAAGTAACATTCACTTCGAACAAATGTGTATTACGATAGAGTCTATTTCAAAAGTAAATAGATTAATTAGCTGGAGTAAATATTTAATACGATAAGTATGATTAATCATTAATATTATATCTACTGAAAATATAGTAATAAATGTATATTAAAATATTAAACTTGGAGAGTTTGTTTCGTTGAACAGAAATCAATGGATGGCTAAAATGAATAAAATATTATGTTTGTGTGGGATAGTTTATTTATTGAGCTAGGCTGCACACAAGAGCCTGTACCACTTTTTTTACTAATACAGATGCAATTGCGACTTAATTTTCACTTACATTTATAAGAAAGGGCTGTGTTAATTACTAATTTATGAATGTTAATAGTTTAAAATAAAATTTGCAATAAAAATAATTACTTATTTTTTTATAAGACCAATGTCTCTATATAGACTTATAAAGTCTTACAACAGTGTTGATGGAGGCCTTGGCTCAAATGGTACAATACACATAATTGGCATAGGTCATAATGTCAAAGTGTAAAGATGCATGTCAGGGTTTGACACAAATTTATAGAAAACCACAGTAATAATTACAGTTTTAAATAGGGTTGTCAGTTTTTCAAGAAATGGATAAAGATTGGGGACAGGGTTCTGACACAAATTAATATTTATACTTATAATATAATTGATGTTAGGGTATTAAAACTTCTTCTATGACGAAAATTGTTTATAAGCTATTTATTATAATGTGTTTCTGGAAATTGTTGATAACTTAGCTCTGGAGCCTCAAGCTTAATATAACAAGTTGAAATTAACAAATGTAGTTTTTCATTGAGCAGTTATGATGTTTAAAGTATCACTTTATAGTGCCAGATTACAAAATAATGTGATAACAGAACTAGAAATCACAATGTGTGGTGGTTGCAATACAGAGCAGTTAAATTTTCAAAGCATTCCAAAATATCTTAAATTATCTATTTTTACATCCATTATTTACAACCTACAAACACATATTGACCTAACGACCCTATCTAAACCCAGAAATGGTGAATATAAAGAAAATATCCATTTTTATATTTATCTAATAATACATGGGTTAATTTCCTTAGCTTTAGTTGTTTAACTCATATGACCCTCCACCAAAAATGAAATCTGATCATTAGCTCCCGATACAATTATAAACATGATTTTTCAGCAGCCTGTATTCACACTATGGACTATTAAGACTATCATAATTTGAAAATAGATGTTATGAAATATGACAGTATAAAAACTTATATTTGTTAGGATATAAAAGATTTAAGTGTTATAAAAGTGGTTGATGGATATAAGGAACAAAGATATATAAAATTCATCATATAAAGCTTCATCATTATCAGCCTTTGATTTGCCACTTGTGGACACAGGCTTACCTATCTGCTTCTCTAATGATTTACATTATTTATAATAATACTTTCTCATAAAAAAATGGGGGAAAAAAAAAACAAATTAATTCACAGACTCAATTAACAAAAACACACATAGATAGGGCAATTTTCGAGCATAACATGGCATTGATGTTACTCACCAAGACTATGGGCACAGTTTTGAGCTTGGTCCATTGTATCCTGAATGAGGCTCGGTTGCACTTAGCTGATGTCAAGCGAACCCACCCAGGCAATTCCAGTAGATCTGTCAACAAATCCTCATCCAACGTCAAATCCTGGAGCTCACCAGATCCACGGAGTGCTGATAAAGATATTTGTTCTGGAGAAAGATTTTTCGTAAATCTGGAAATATGGTTTTTAATTAATTAATACATCAATGTAAAAATATATTAAGCATAAATAGGCTCAATTATTATAGTTTTGTAAACATCTAATCGTTTATTTTAATACGATATCTATTATCTACTTGTTTTTGCGCTATCGCAAAAACTTTAGTCATGAACAATGAAAAAGTTGGCAAGGTGTGCCATGAAGGACAACGTCGCATTATACTTATAATATTTAATTAGTACTACCCAATAAGACTTCAATACAGATTAGAGTTTCGAAAAACAAAGTATCGTACCTCGATAAATGTTTTAATAACTGGTTCTTGATTATTGTAACCATTTCGGTGTATCTGCTGCTATTTCATGAAGACAAATGGATAATTTTCAAAGAAACATGATCTACAGGGGAAACAAAGAATTTACTTGCTCTACAAATATAATTTCTTTAAAAATTTTGACTGCACCACAGACAGATCGTGAGAGGTGAACAAATTCAGCCCATTAAATGTCATACAAATGATAAGTGTCAAGTCAATCATTTGTCATTTGACTCACAGAATAAGAAAAATAGGCACGTAATTAAACCGTTGTTAAACCATTTAACAGTTGGTACCATTTTATCTATGGACGGTAGCCGGTAGGTTTGGATCACAGATAATATAGTACAGATATATTCAAATATATAATAGATAAGTAACTATTCTAAATATGTTTATATATTTCCTAATTGTATATTTTACAATGATTTCAATATGATTTGTAAAATGCTTCAACGTTCGTAATATAAAGTACCAGTAATGTTAAATGTAAACGGAACGTTTTCATTGACTGTTTTAAATTAATGGCGCGATATTTGTTTACATGTTGTTATGCGCAGTTATTGATTTTTTGATAATAACAACTAAATTGACAGAAAATATAACAAAGATATTAAGAAAAATGTGAATATTATACTGGTCGTTTATGAAATAATGTGACAATCCATAAATTTTGTGAAATTCTAAAAACAAAATTGTATGTCAAAGTTTTCGGATGTGTTTGTACCACTTATTTGAGGCATATTATTTTATAAAATAATTTAATGAATGTCGTTTATGTGCATTAGATATTTCTATTCAGGAACAAGGATTTTTTTAATAAATAGTAGATTTAATTTGAAATCAGTAAGTTTATTTCAATTTTATGACTTTTCAAAATAAATTCTACACATTGCTTTTTTTATCTCAGGCCAATAAGTACTTTAACATTGATCGTAGTTTTTAATAAATCTCGATTTTCTTTGTATTGTAATTTACTATAATAATTAACGTAGTTAGAAATATCCATTATTTCAAGTTATTAGAATAACTAATTACCCTCAATATATTGAGTATTATAAGAACACATCACTGTATTTTGCATAACTTGTAATTATTTTATTTTAGCAATCAACTGCTTACACTGGCACTGCGCACCAATGTCACAGGTCGAGAGCAAAGTAGAAGCTATTAGTGAATACATAGATACACAGTATTCAGGCGGGGACTCTAACAAAATGAAATTGAAACAGTTTTATCAGGAGGAAAATAACAACGACGTAGATGAAATAACAAAGGACTTTTCTGACATGGGATGTATTGTTGACACGGTAAAACGGCCACCGAATATATGTGTAGAGACGTGTGTGTATAACGATTCAGATTCTGACCAGGATAACGAAAAGACTGATAATAATGGTAACGATAATGATGAGGTACATTATTCAGATGAGTTTGAGGAAGATGACAGTGAAGTGGAAGAAATTAAGGCCGTTAGCAAATCGGAAAATAACAGCACAAGTCAGATTAAGCCAATTGAGTCAGTACTTAAAGTGTCCAAAAGTCATTCTTCTGTGTCTAGCAAGCCTCCCTCAATGTCTGGTAGATCTGGAAACTCAACAGGATATGGGTAAGAATTATTTTTTCTAGATTGACAGCTAAGCTATGTCTTACTACTAAAAAGTATTAATAGGGTTTGGCACACATTTATATGCATAAATAATATATGTATTGAGAACAGTAAAAATATATTCTGCTTGAGGCCAATTCCACTTCAAATTTCTGTAGTTAAAGACATGAAGTGTGTACAATGTGCTATAGATAAGGTAATAAGGCTCTTTGTTTTGTTTATGGCTCCAACCAATAGATAGAGCCAATGCTCAATGTATGTTGGAGTCGAGCAAGAAAATATTCTATGATTATTGAATAGTTAGTGTTGTTTTAATATCTATGTTTAGTTTTTTTAATTATGAAGTACTGTTAGAGTAATCAAGTACAATTTTTAAAACTACTTTTATATTAAATGACTGTCCTATGTCACATAATTGCAATAGTGTTCAGTATTTATTCAATTATTTAATTTTTTTATTGTCATTAAAAATGAGGAGGAGGATTTTTAATATGGCTGTCTTTTTTAGTATCTCATCATTTTTGTTATCTTTATTACTTCATAATTTTTTACTATGTAAACCATTTTTTTATTTTTTTATTTTTATTTGAAAGCTTGTGTCTGACATGTAGTCCAAATATAATTGGTCCAGTTCTGGCAAATTGAAGACGATTTAGTTTTTAAAAAACAATTATTGTAAACGACAGTTCAATATCCGTGCCGCAAACGCGCCGGATCAACATGTCGTTCACGAACGAGCGCCTGCGCGAGATCGAGCGGCACAATCACATACTGCTGAACAAGATACTGTGCGCGCGCAACAACAGGAAGTCGTCGATCCCCCCGCGGGAGATGGGCCGGGAGGGGGAGAGAAAGCCGATACCGCCGGCCGCCGTGCACCGCAAGAACAAGCAGAGACAGATTGATCATGATAATATGGTGAGGGTAGATTGAAAAAAAAATTTGCTCTTTGTTTTATATAATAATAAGGTATGGATGAATTAATATTGTGTTGCAGATATTATTAAAGAAGATCCAACGCGCCAAGTCGTCAGCGTGCAGCATTCGTCGTTGATATACGAGGCGCGTCCACGGAGGACGCGAAATAATTTATACTGATTTGTTGAATATATTTTTATTACGAATTTTAACATGACTTTTATTTAAACCTTGAGTTTTGGAGTTGGTTTATATTCATTGAAAAGTATTTATGATAAAAAACATCTATTGTGCCGAGTTTTTATTGTGGGAAGTAACACACCCCCACAGAAAACCGGCGTGAAATAGTTGCATGCCGCTGTGTTTCGTATGGTGAGTGGGAGAGCCGGAGGTCCATTTCCTTTTCCTCCCCCGTCCCTGACCATTCCTTCTTTCCATCCGTTAATCCTTTCCTTTTCCCTTACCCATAAAAAACGGGCAGCCCATACGCAGAGGTACCTTTGCAAATATCCATGGTTGGTGGTGATCGCTTACATCAGGCGAACCACCAGCTCAGTTGCCCGCTATGACATAAAAATAAAAGTAGAATATATATTAATTTCTAACAGGCTAGGATGGTAATATCATATTTTTATAATAGTCTCAAATTAAATAGAAAAAACGACACAGTGGCGCCATCTACTACTACATCATAACTTAGTGCAAACGTTTCCATATATCTACATAAACAGAATTATTAGTATTGTGAAGAAATTGTATACAATATGTTATTAATTGGATTTATTGTACCTAATACTATAGAAATTTAAAGATAACAAAAAATATTTCGCCTACCAAAACAGTAATTACATGCGAAAACTTGTTTGCTATTTTTTTCTTTAAGGGAAAAGTAACTTATTTTCAGTATTGTACAGCTATTAGAAAAGTATCGTTTAGTTATTATCTTTCATTAATTTCATAGAAAATATTTCGTTGCAAGTTTAGCTATTTGAAATTCGCATATACACACTAGATTTACTAAGTTCGAATAAATCTTTGGAATATATATTATTAGGGAGAGATATGCACGTTATTTCCGAACTGTATTTTTACATGTACATCTAAGAGAGTTACTAAAAATTGAGACATGAATGTATTTAAAAAATATTCTACAATACAAATAAAATTTAAATACTTAGGTACAATTAACCTGTCGTCGCTATTAACAGAATTTTAATAAGAATTATTCTACGTTTAATCGAGCACATAGAGATATGTTTAGATACATAACAAAAATACGAAAGGTTCCTATAGTAACAAATGTTTATAAATAAAACAAGTCATTAATATTGTTATATGACAAAATGAAACACCCTATTATTATATTAGTTATTTTATCAGTAGGTATTGTAAATATAAGTAAACACTGAACGATTATGATGTGCCTTTTAAATTTAGTTTTGGTCTCTAATCATAATGAAGGTTTTGGTGAATGAAGATATTTTGCTTAATGGAAAAGTTCGAGTCTGGTACAAGCTTTATTATAAACTGGCTGTCCCACTCGGTTTCACCCGCGTTCAGTCCGTATTCCGTCGGAATATCGGGTTAAAAAGCGTTGCCTATATGTTATTCCAGTTGTCCAGCTATCTACATACTAAATTTCATTGCAATTAGACCAGTAGTTTATGCGTGAAAGAGTAACAAACATACGCAAATCCTTGCAAACTTTCACATTTATAATATTAGTAGGACTAAGTAACTCAGTATTTATATCACTGGCTATTTCCTACTGTTTCAATCGCAGACGCACAGCAAACGCTTGTATTCCTATTTGTTATGTTTGTAACTCTTTCACGCGATACTTAGCTTATTTACCATAATAGCACATAATTATGTTATTCTTGCTTTTACCTGCGTTCCTTCGCAGTAAGACAACGCGACACAGCTAATTTAGACATAATCTGAAGGAGGCCAAATGATTATTAATCTCAGGTACTTAGTTTTCGTGATAAAAATCTAAATATTTAGGTAAGTATATTTTTTGGCATGTAGCCATAATAATCTGATGATTCTTTGATCACCTCGCAGTTGCAGCTGTCAAAATACAATGTTTATGTTATACTTTCTGTACTAAATATAAAGTGCAATTAACGATCTAACAAATATAAGAGTTAGATAAATATAGTTGACTATGACCACAACATTCATAATTCTTAAGTTTGAGTTCGAATTAACATACATGTTCAAAATAAAATTAATAATTCTTCGGTGATCTAAAAAATAATTTAGGAAATTAATTAGACGACATTTGAAATATTCAACATAAAAAATGGAAACTGTCAACAGGGTGTCTAGTGTTTACTGAGCATTAAGCTCGAGGTATGTAAACAGGGTCAAGGGTCAGCCATTATTGTTCATTACGGAGCGCCGTCCGAGCAAATAATATTTGTTATGCGATTGCGGGAGAAATTTGTTTACTTTAAACTACTTTTTGAAAAAATTCCGTTAAGTATATAAGAAATACATATACAAAAAATTTGAAAACTATTCAAGCCATACATATCAAAAAACATAATGTAATAGTATATACAGATTACCCTTATTATTTATATCTCCTTAGTCCTTTTCTTATTCATTTAATATCTATATTATTACATAATATCTATTCCTAAGCATGTATATACCTGCATAAAAGAAAGTCGTGTCAGTTATACTACTTATAAATCGTCAACGGGTGAACGCATTGTAACGTTTTTTTTTTGGTTTGTCAGATAAATCGTGTAGAAAATCAGTTTATTATAAAAATAAAATATAAAGGTGTGTCTGCGATTCACACACGATAGAAGTGAAACTACAGTAATATAAAATTAATAATAATAACAGTAATATAAATTATGTATATTTCTGTCTCACTCTTTGCCGGCTTCATTCTACACATTTTTGTATTTGTGTCTCTTACCTGTCGTTTTTCCGTTGCATCAGGTTTGAAATCACAACGATTCTAAAGAAGTTTCACTTCAAAAACCTGCCTATAATCAATCACAAGAAAATATTACAAAAAGAAACAAACTCAGGTGAAGCCGGGGTGAGCAGCTATAGTTCATAAAGGTGATCTGACTCACCAGCACTTGAATTAAAGAATAATATGCTGTAATTCAAAAGTCCTTCATTACTTTTTAAACCTGAATAAATATACAAGCGCCACGTGAGACTCTACAAACATCTCGTCTCAATGAATCTGAAAACGTGCTCCTCTCATATAAATGAGAAAAAATAACGAGCTTTTTTCAGGGTTTTAAGTGGAGGATTAAATTAAAAAAAATCCTAACCCATTTACCCAGATTAAAGAATACAAGCCGCTCGTCTCGGCTCTTCTCGGGGTGTGATAAAAGCAAAGTAAAATATAGCCTATGACACCGCCAGATAATGTAGCTCTCTAATCTCTATATCTCGCAAAACAACTTTTAAAATAGTTTTAATAGTCCCAGAGATTATCCCCTACCACGCACACTCATAAACTACAAACTGTGTCTCTTTATAATATACAATTTACACTACTATAGAGTAAATATAGACTACCTATGTACCCCGTTTATACCCGTAATTAAAATCACGCCCAAATAATTTCGTCCCTTTAGGAGCTTTGAAGAAAAGAGTGGCCTATGATTGACTATGCAACTACTTTCATTGCGTAGTTCATTTATATACCGATCTAGGATTTTACAGTGAAAGCGTAATAAACAGATAGACTAATAGACCTTTGACGTAACAGCATAAATAGTTTTAAACAGGTTAAAAACAAAACAATATCCAGACAATCACTTTATTAGTTACTTCAAATAGTTTAATAACTACCACTTTAACATATAATGTTACTCCGCCGTTGTAGATTGTTTTTTTCCATACAAACACTTCCATCTCTTTTGTGTTTTCTATGTTGTTGATACATATTTAATTCGGTAAGTCACGCAATAATGTTAATTATTAAATGCACTCTGTGCTGAAGGGCTAAATTAATCAACACGTCAGTTGATCGAGGATTAAATAACCTAATTTATTGATAAATTATAATTAATGACCATGATTGCTATCAAAAGTATATACCAATCTTAAAATAAAAATTATGCGCAATTAAATCAACAAAATGTATGTTTTAAGAAGTATGTTGTTTAATAAATGTGATAATAGTTTTAATTTTGGTTGGATTATAACCATATTTTAATAGCTGCCTGTTCTTAAGGGATTTCGGGACAACATAATACTACTAGTATAGTATTTTGTTGTCTGATAATACTATATGGAGTTTAATCGGTAAGTCCCTGCTTCTCGGAAGTCCGACATGACCCAGGGCCCTTTCCCCGGGAGCACTGGATATGCCTAAAAGCATTCTCCACTATAAAAAAAGGATAGTACATTTCTCGAGGAACTCTATTAACATTGATTTATAGTATAATTTATGATACATATCCATATATTTTTTGCCTTTTAGCACTGAATATAAAAAATTATTCATTGACTCAAATTAATGTAGGCCCCTCTCCTTACTTTTTTTCAGGCCATTCCTTCTTTTCAATCGTCAATCCTTTCCTTATCCTATACCCCGTAATAAGCGCGCAGCGCATTCGCATACTCCTTGATGGGTGGTGGTAATCGCCTACCATAAGGCTAACCATAAGGTCAGCCGGCTGTGACACAAAATAATGTAGAGTCATCTTCAGAATCTTATAGCAAATTGCAAACCCAACCCAGTTCGTTGTGGAAAATTTGCAAAACAACTTGATTATTTGATAACATAGAGTGTACAGTATTCTTATCAAACTCACTTGAATACAGAGCCAATACAGCAAAACATTCGAAAACATATTATCTACTTATTTAAAACGAAACGAGGAACGAAAGCGAAAGCATAATGACAATGACTTGAAACCTTAACAAACAGGAATTCAGGTTTTTTTTTAAGACATAATCGGCAATGGAGCTGGTGGGTCGCATGATGGTAAGCGCTACCACCGCCCGTGAACATTGGTCGAGGCGTAAGGTTGCAGACCTTACGCCTCTACAAATGGATTGCTGACATCAAATTGCAAAGGTAATCCCTTAAGAAAGGATTGACGAGAGGAATAAAGGTAAGAACTGGGAAGGGTAAGGAAAATTTTATGGAGCTCCGGCGCCCACACTCACCGAACGAAACAAAGTAGTAGGTATGCTATTTCACACCGGTCTTCTGTGGGGTTGTGGCACTCACTTCCTTGGTGCGAAGTTTCGTTTGAGTTACCCCAAAATCTCATATTAACGGCATCGCCAAATCAGTAATATAAAAATTGACTTAGGAATAAAATTCGATAAATTAAATTTTGCGGAACCAAATTTTCATTACAATATAACAATACCTAGTCCAATTATACGAATTAAATAAAATTGTATTACGGAATATTGTACCTTCACAAATAAATATTACAATATTCTCTATATATATGATTTAGTAATTTACCAAGAAACAAATGCAAGGCTGGCTGATAACGTATATTTTTAGCACGTAGTATGGCGTCTTATCATTTAATTGTGAATATAACGCTTGACCGTAATGGCTGATTGTTGGCCATTTCTTCCATATGGGGTGATACTTAGTGATATGAGCTGTTTCTATTGGCCGGTTTAATATTACTAATTTAACTATTTAAGGCTAACAGTTATGATGAACTAAAAACTGTTCATCATGTTAGAATCGTAACGACAACTTAAAATTAAAATCATCGAATTAAAAACGAATTCTGTTTTCTAATAAATTGATATAAAACTATTTTGTAATGTGTGTAATGAAGCTGAGTCTGTCGTAATTGATGAAAATATAGGTACAAACACAGTGTGTGTGAAGTCCCGTGTCCCCTAGTGGGGTATGGGGCAGATGATGTACATCCGTTTCACTGATCGATTCTCTTAGGGACAAGTAGGTGATCAGCCTTCTGTGTCCTGCCAGACCGAGACATTTTTTTTTTGTGCGTCCCCACCGGGAATTGAACCCAGGACCCCTCGGTTCTACGCTCACGCGTGAACCACTGTACCAAGGAGGCGGTCAAACACAGTACAGTACCTTAATTTACAACGAAATTCAACTTTTAAAATTATTTCATTCTGTTACTAATTGACTTAATTGACAACATAACCACTTTACCTATATAACATATTTTATATTATATTTACATAGTTATAATAAGGACTTATCCCTACTCAAGATTACTAAGTTAATTTATAATAAATCGATAAGATCAAATATTTTTCTTGAAACTGAATTAACAATAATTTCTAGAAAGTGACAGTTCTGTATGCAACGAGTCTTATCAACTTATCAAATTGCAAGAAATGCAGTGGATTATACAGCTTTAAGCGGAATAACACAATTAAATCGTTTTAATCTATATAAGTATGTGATAATAACGTTCATTAATCATTCTCGATGTTTGTTGAGTTTGTTTTGAGTAATAATAATACTAAATAACACAATTTATCAGACCGTGATAAGGTCTCGGATCTGATACAATAATCCGATAGCCACATCGATGCAAAAGTAATCGTTATTGCTAAGAGATTGTATGATTTCTGTTTGGGTCTTTTATATAATGGAATGTTTACCAAAAACGTCTTTAAGGGGCGATATTTCAATCCTCGATTAAAATGAATTCGTCGAATATCGTAGTAAACAACCATTTCAAAAACGTGTTCTTAATTTACCGTCTTTCAACATTTTACATATTATTGTGAAAAAATTTATTGAAAGCATCGGTTATAAGCAAGTTTTGAAAAAATACCCAAAGTCACACTACCGTGTTTCCAAACAAAAAAAATCAAACTATTGTCACGCAGTCGAAAGTTCTGAGGTACGAACACAAATATAGTCGAATGGAAAACCTCCTTCTTTTTTGAAGATGGTTGAAATAAATAAATTCATCTTTTATTTATCTGGGCCAATGAGCAATTCATTACGCATACTGTATTTTCTCGAAAATTCCAGCATTCCAGTGTAGACAAGCGAAATGGGTCAAGCTTCGTGACCGCAAAACTTGAAACATGTCGTTTATTCAAGGAACAGTCCTTATACATCTCTTCATCTTCAAGTTGTAAAAACTTATATACTCGTAAAAGAGAATTAAATCGTGTTAGTTACACTACTTATAACTCAAGAACAGCTGAATGTATTTAAATGGTTTTTGGTTTGTTCAATCTCCCCTTGGCTTAGGAAAATAATTGTTAAATATTTGGTAACGAAAAAAACACATAAACACGGCCGGAGCAGGGCGAGTGGCTAGTTTCATAGTATTTTATAGTCACAATATTTTTAAGTAATTATTCAACACTTACTGGATTTGTTGTTTGAGATTTCAGTTACAATCACGTCATGTTTATATAGTTAATAATTTAATAAAATTTACATCAAATAATGATAAGACACTAGCGTTGTGAATTATATTGCAATATAGAGAAAACAATGATATTAGGTATCTACTATAATCTTGTTGCTAATGCAAAATATGTGAATAAACTTACGTGTTTTATGACCTAAAACATAGTATTACGTATAATTATAGGGAATTATTAAGAAATAGTTGGAACTTCTTAGCTTCACCCGCGTGGTAACTGATTGAATTTAGCCATATTCCACATTGTAATCTATCTCTGTACTAATTTCAAACATCCCAACAGCGATTTTTGCGTGAAACAGAAAATACGATCGATATGATTGACTTGATAGAGTAATTTTAATACCCGCGTTCAATTCGCTACGAATGAAGCTCTTATATACAATAAAATAACATCGAATTAAAAACGAAACTGTTGATCGACCGTAACGTATCCGAATGGTTTCTATTTTTGCAGAAGCAGACGTTCGTTATCAACAGCTATAGCTCAAAAGCAATAATACAATAAAAACTCATAAATCATCATCAAACTATCGCATTGTTCAGTATTTTTCCACGTTTACGATACGCCGAATTAAAAACACAATTACGTAGTTAATACGTTAATAAAATTACGATTTACGTGCAAATGTCGTCATTAACGTGTTGGTAGGTTGATATAATGTAGTTTATAAACCATTGTTTGACGATTATTCTAAGAAAATCGCGCTGTTTTTTCACATTTTTTTATAGAACAATCATACGCAGGACATTGTTTTGATTGCGTAGGAACGGATTTATGTTCAGTAATATCTTTTAAGATCCATTTCATTTCATTCTAGCGTCATTTATATCTTAATATGTATGTGAAGGAAACTTCTTACATGATTTGATGCCAGGATGGAAAAAATTATAGAATAACAAGTTTATTAGACTATTATTATTTATGAATGATAACTCCAATTATATATTGAATTGTCAATTTGTCAAGTTGTCATCTTTTTTTTTACAAAAAAGCAAACGTTAACAAGCATTTAAATATTAGATAAATCCAGATTTATATAATATTTAAATTTTTATTTCAGAAAGCTTCTAACACTCTTTAATTAAATATATCTCCAGATATTTGGGTAAAGGTTGACAGAAGGCAATTTTTTAAGATTCAACAAATATGATAAATACAAATGTTGTGTACATTTTTATAATTGTTATTTGCTGTAATATTTTAGACACAATCTCGGAAAATTTTGAACAAAATATATAAGGGTGTTAAAAATAGCTACAAAACAGTTTTCTATTTTTTCAAATAATTTCCAGTGTTATTTCTGCTAAATCATTCAGAACCACTATATTTTATTAATTCATGAATAGAATCAATTATCTTATAAGCGAGTACAATTCAGCGTGGGCGATCAATGCATGCCGGCGGCGTACGTCACATTCTGAGAGATATGACGTGGATTTATGACGTCACTGATTCAGGCTCGATTTTCGTGAGTTTAATCTGATGCTGTGTTACGGGTAATTTAATTATACGTCTTTTATGGGAACGTAAAACGGATTACGCATTACCTCTGTGTGACGTGAAGTCAGATCAGGTTACTGGCTTATTGGAATGGCTGGCTATGTTGGAATGAAAATAGTAAATCGAAAGTAATGTTAGAGTTATCAAAATATAAAAAAATGAGGTAAGAAGGAATTTCTATTTTGACTAAAAAATAAGTCCATAGTATCATTCTGTATAATTTTATTTGAAAGTAAAAAGAAGGCTCAATTTATTCAATCCTAAAAAAAAAACAAACAAACACGATAAATATAGTTCTATGTTATCATTCATCGCTGAATATGAATGAAGGAATAATAGGTCTGGTCGGACGGCAACAAATAAAACACGCAAGATAAGTACATACGATCGATCGTATGAGACCAGCCAAAAAACTTGTTACATAAAAATGTAAATTGGCAGTCTAGCCTCTCGTCTACTGTGGGAACATAATCGTGTTAAAATGCAGTTACATTTCATAAAAATAGAACACTTATGCGTACAACAATATTGATAAGTTAATGAAACATCCACCTGGTGTTTCACAGGCTATTGATAATAATATGACAGTTATTACGGGCTTGTTTTTCGACCTAGAAAAACAAGAGCCTTGTGTCTGCGTACGGGAACAGGATTAGTGCATGACTTTTAGAGTAGGTGATATTATTTTTAAGTGACGCCCCAAAAACTAAGCAGTTAGTCAATTGGATTAGATATTTTTTTTGTAACTCCGTGAGTTTTCAAGCGAAATACGTGATTGTTCTTGGGAATGATTGGAAATTATAGACATTTGGACTCATTTTAGAATTTGGATTGGAACCTTTCCTCCAAGGACGTCGGTGACCTTATTTGTTGAAAAGAATTATGTCCCATTCATATGTTTAAGAAGTATTTATTTTAATAGCTTTCTTAATATTATGTGTTTAACTAACAGATTTGCTTTTTAATAATCGCCTCTAGACCTATGTACATTCATAACGAGTTTTAACCCTACTTATTTTAAGTACCCAGTGGAACCTATATTAATAGTTATTAAACCAAATCTATTGATAATCATAAAAAAATTATCTTGATTATAATAATTTGTAACTGGAAACCTGTATTAAGCACTTCATTTATATATTAAAAAGAAATCAGAAATTGAAAACCTTCTTAAATGCAATTAAAATCATTTGAGAATAAAAGCATTGTGGTTTGAGACTACAATCGTAGAGACCGCCATAAATTCTTTTTATTTCGATTCGCAGTTCATTGATCAGCTAAAGTCAAAGCCCAAAGGTGAATGGAATAAAAATGTGTCTGAGTCTGGCCTATTTTATGGAAAATATCGTACCTTCAGTGACAAAAAATTGTGTTCGTAAAAGACTTGTTCTTTGAAACATTTTTGCACATAAAATGAATTAAAACAAGTACATATAATTACAATCTTGCTACGATATTATGGATATATTACAGTGTAAAATACAGAAAAAAAACTTATCATGATCAGAATATACGCTACTCTATCCCTTTTAATTAGTCATTAGTAAAATCGCAGTCTTTTGAAAATAAAGTCGTGTTTATTTTTATATTGGCTCAGTTTATTAAGATCAAATAAAAGACAATCATCTTAGATGATGTACTACTAGCTGCGCCCCGCGGTTTCACCCGCGTAAGTCCGTATCCCGAAGAAATATCGGAATAAAAAGTTGCCTATATGTTATTCCAGTTGTCCAGCTATCTACGTACTGAATTTCATTGCAACCGGTTCAGTAGTTTTTGCGTGAAAGAGCAACAAACGCACACAAATCCTTACAAGCTTTCGCATTTATAATATTAGTAGGATAGGATTATCAAATTTGATATTATGAAACGTTCTGATCCTCGGTTCTGAATTTTGCACACGTTTATTGTACTTTACACTTACACGTGCCACTGTAATTAACAGCGCGCGATAAAAGTTATTTTTGCACGTATCGCATATATCGATAAAGAGTTCGGTTAAATGACTAAAAATATTGATCGTTATGCTATACATGTATATAATATTAGAATTCATGTAACTTCTAATGACTCGTGTACAATTAATTTGATACTCTTTTGATTTGTGATATGAAAGTAGAATATAGTATAGTATTTTCTTGTGTTTGGTTTTACGCGAGTATTATACATTTAGAAATTAAAAAAATCGGATTAATAATATAATGAAATCGCGTTTAAAATCCGTTGAAAAGTTTTTAATTTCTAAAAGAATATAGTATGCCAGGCAGATAGCACTCTGAGCTTTCTAGTAGGTAGTAACCAATACTATAGCGTAAGCGTACACATAATTATTGTAACCTGATACCTGGTACTATTTTAAGCTTTAAAGGGAACTTAGAATAAATAGGTAAGGTTCCAGCTTGCTCTTCGGTAGTCGAAATTTGATATCAATAAATAATGACCAAAGTTCTGGGATCAAACGCTTTTTTGACACTTTTTATTGATGTTTCTAGATTGTTTCCACTTACAAAACTTAGCAAATATTGTATTATTCAAGTAAAATATTCTGCAATATTATTTAGAGAAACGTGTTCTATAACAATTAATGTTTCAACAATGAAATTTCCTCTAATTTGAGTTCCGACTTATACACTTAACTTCAATTCTATCTCAGTTATCCTGTTCTGGATGAGACGTAACGGCACCTGAGACGATGAGTGATTCAAACAATTCGGCCGCAAGTTAATTATAATATATTATTGAGTGTGAATTTTTATTTGCATTTCCGACTATACGCTTGGAGTGAGGCCAAGTCTTGAATATACCTACGGGTTTCCTTGAAATCGATGTTTTTGGTAAATCAGTTTTGAGTCACGGACGTTTCGCAGATTTTAAACTTGAGGGTTATGCAAATATTTAATGGAAATATTTGACTTTTATACTTTGTAAAAGGTGTTGGTTTTTAGAAATGTGAGCTTTTTATGAGTGTGGGTGGTCGATGTGTTTTTTACATGGATAATATTAATAGAAAAGTAGGTCGTGTAATACTGATTTCTATATAAGTAGCTGTATAAACAAAGTAAACAAATTGTTATAATTTTAGTTACTGAAGACGTGTATATTATTTTTTAATATTAAATGTATGTTTGTTGTTAATCATTCTCTGCAAACTCAAAACCAGAGATCATACCTACGTCGGTGAATGCAATGCCTCCTTTTAAGGGATAAGGAAAGGATTGACGACAGGAAAAAAGGAATATATTCTGGCTCCAAGCACAACACCATAGTAGCATTCGCATGCTACCATTTCACGCCGGTATTCCCTAGGGTACCTTCCTCAGTACGAGCTGGTTCTGGCTCTTTAGGATATAAGCCTCCGGCTCCCCCACTATCCTATTTAACGCCGGTCTTCTGTGGTGCTTCCCCGGTGCGAGCTGTTCCAATTCGTGCCGAAACGTGCTCGACTACCTACCATATATAAATAATTCAATGTACATTCATTTAACTTATCTACAAAATGTCCTTAGAGTATTTAAAACGTATTTTGTTTTTTTTCATTGCTAGCCCTAGCTTTATCATTATCTATTTTAGATATGACTTCATGTATTTCAACGAGGTCGTTCCCAGAGTATATAACATACAGTACACGACTGTTTCGTAGTAAAATCGTTAACATCTTGCTGGAATTTTTACGAGGATTTCAGGTAATAAGGAAAATATAGTATTAAATATGAATAGGTAATAACGTAGACCGAAGGGTGAAAGTCGATCAAACATTACAAAAAAAGCTAATAGTTTCGTTTTAGTATTTAAATAAAGTAAATAAAAAGTTGTTCGTGGTAAATAGTAATAATTAAGACTGATTCTATTTGATTTCATGATATTCCCAGATAAGGACTTTACACACAAATAATTATTTTCTTCATGAAAGTTCACCGACGTCCACGAAGAGAAGGTCCACTTCATATTCTTAGATAAGATGAAATGACGAAATGAATAAGACGATGATACTCTAATCTATAATCACGTCAATTGGTTGAAAACCTACGGAGCCATCGTGTTACAAAGACAAAAAAAAGCAATCGAATATAGAACCTTTTTTTTTGAGACATCGTCGAAAAAGTAAACTTGAACGATATTTTAAAGTGTCCATACCTAATTATTTTACGTCATACTTAATTTAAATGTGATACATCTTTTGTTAACGAAAGTTTTTTTTATAAAAGTTGCTGTTGTTAATGTAGATGTCTGTCTTTCTGTCTTTCTTTCTTTCTTTCTAGATGTCTCAAAATTATCTATGACTTTGGGATGGTTAGTGATTAGTATGTAGAATCACTTTAAAAATTATAGTAGGTTCGTTGTATTAAGAGTAACAGAAATATAAATTACCTATACTTTAAAAGAATCAATCGTCTTCTTGGTTCAGTAGTAACGCGTGAGCGTCGAACCGAAGAATACTGGGTTTGATACCCGGTGGCAAAAAGCAAAAAAAATCGGTAAGTGAAACAGATGTATAGTACACCTGCTAAGGGGATACAGAGAAAGTCCCGTGAAAACACACACATGGCTTTGAAATAATGTCCAATCAGTTACTAGTATAGTAATATATGGTCTGTGACCCAGTATTGACAGAACTGAAACAATTAAATCGATTTATTCCCTTGCTATTGTTTTAAGGCAATATTCATTCCATTTACTATCAATACAAGGCTAAAACATTATTATTTATTACTCCTATAAGGAAGAAAAAAATGATTTAATAAGTTTATTGACGGAGTTTCCGCCATTACACGCCCTGTTTTACGCGCAATGAAACTGCGTCGAAATTATAATTCATTATTAATTAATATGACAATTATTTTCCGCCATAGCGCGTACGTGTTTATAAACAATTAATGTAGTACGTATTCTATTGCTTGGGTGTTGGTAATGGAACGTTTTGAACTTTCTAGAATTTTACGATACAGACAAAACAATATCTGGCTATCTGTTTTTTATAATGTCTATGTTTTTTTATTGGGTTATAAACCAGCCCTTGACCACGACCTCGCCTCATGTAAAGTTGAGATGTGGCTTATAATGGAATGCGCTTCCATAGAAGGTACCGGTTCTATTTTTGAAGACCTCCAGATTGTCCTCGTCGGGGAACACTAATTCACGAAGCATGCTCTAGCTAGCATAGCGTTTCAAGTGTTGAAAGTCGAACCGCTTTGTCTGGGTACATATAACGTCCACTCTTTGGCGATGCCACAGATAACATAATACGTGAGGCCTAGAATCTGTGCGCCTTGACGATCGATGGAAGAAGATGTATCGTATTACGACAGCTAAGGGTGACCCATGATAAGTTTATCATAGCATCCAATAGTCCCATGCATTTTTCAGCGAAGCATCTTGGTTTCTACTGCCATTAATTTCATTGTAATTATTATTATCAAAGTCATCCGTTTTAGTTATCGCACGAACACCTGCGTGATCTGATAATTGAAGAGTGTTTAAATTCTTATAATTTTACTAACTATGTTATTATCTAGAATATGACGTATACGACTGGGAAGCAGAAAAAGAAACTAGAAAATATTACAAACTTGTAAATACATTTCTATAAAAAGAAGTAATACTCCAAAACAACGCATGTTGGAAAATCGGCTAGTTTTGCTTAAACTATGTAAAACTTAATAGTAAGATGTGCGTAAGTAATTGAACAATAATAAAATAATCTTAAGGTGACAAAATTTACTAGCCATTTTTTAACCAGCTCATGTATTCTGACAGAAAATCCAGAACATACATATGACCGTTAAATACTTCAGAGGCAGTGATGTGAGGCAAGTGGCAATATTATTTTTATTCAATTAAAACGCTCTGACCTTTAATGACCTTTCATAATTCCACCCCCCTATCTATCAGCCGTAACGGTTAACTTTATTAACTATAGAATACGTTACGTTAGTAATTTCTCATATTATTGCAGTATTATATGGTTTTTTATGAAAAGTTTTATCATATTACTATGTTTGCGAGATGTTTTTTTTAAGCTCAGTTAACTATTTATGTTTATGTTTTAGTGTTATGCGTTATTTCCTGTATTTGTTTATCTATTGTGGTGTTTATTTCGTTATTTATATTGAATTGTTATAAGCGCACTAATACTATTTGATGAGTCTTTTAAAAAATATGTCGTTTTATACTGATAATCAGTAATAATAACGATTAATTGAAGAAACAAATGGGAAATGATATGCCCCATGTTTCGAATAGAGATAACAGTTTACTTCTTTATATACCTACATATTTATGACTACATCATATATGTGATTAACAATATAACATAACATATATAACATTCTTTGCTACTGAAATATAGCTTAAAAAAAAAAACCACGCTTTCATGATAGAATCAACTAAATTGTCATACTTGTTCTTATACGGAGTATACGTAAGAAAATTTTTTAATCATGGCGATCCTGATCAGTATAATAAGAAAACCTTTCTTTTTTTTTATGTCACAGTCGGCAATGGAGCTGGTGGGTCGCCTGATGGTAAGCGCTACCACCGCCCATGAACATTTGTAGAGGCATAAGGTCTATTACAGACCTTACGCCTCCACAAATGGATTGCCGACTTTTTGGGAAAGGATTAAGAAAGGATTGGTGAGAGGAATAAAGGAAAGGACTGGGAAGGCAAGGAAAAGGATATGGGCCTCCGGCTCCCCCACTCACCGAACGAAACACAGCAGAATGCTATTTCACGCCGGTCTTCTGTCACATACAATAAACCTCATGATATTATTGTATTTTTACTTTTCTTTTAAGTTGATCTGTGCTAAAAAGTGTCAAAATCGAGTCGAAAATCGGTTACCTACATATAAACACACCTTAACGGAGAGCGCTAATTGCTTACATATGCTTACATGCATTATATATATACTTATGGTTGTACCTTTTCAAAGCGATAAAGCATATTATATAAAACCTAGGTATTCTAAAATATCCTTGTATCCTAGATGTATATACGATAGATGCAACCAATATTACCCAACACAGCAACCTTGTCTCGCATCAATCAATGCGTCTGCGCAGGAATTTATCCTCAAAGGTAATCCGATTCGAGATATCTCGCAACTATAATACGAAGGTTGTCTCATACTGTATTTTAATCCTCTTAAATACATTATTATAATTATTAATAGTCACGCAAGACGCACTGTGTTTATATAATGCACGAATAACTCGTTAGGTTTATTTAAAAGATATATTGCTGTGTTTAGATTTAAACTAATTAACAAAAAAGTGTTTTGAGGGTCCGTTTAGTTGATTATCAAAATGCTGATACAAGAAGAAAGTAACATTATTCTAAAGTATGGTAAATAATGCTAAGCGCTTTCCATCCATGAGCGTTTGCGGAGGCCTCTCTAAATTAATTACCAAGTATAAAAGGTATGGGATCAGGAATCCATTGAATACGAGAATAAAGGATGGGACTGGGAGGTGCAGGATACGGGCTGATGGCTCCCCCACTCACCACACCATACACGATAGCATTTATAAGCATTTCACGCCTATCTTCTTAGGGTGTGTGGTTCCTACTACTTTCCCCGATGCGAGCTGGCCCAATTCGTGTCGCAGCGTGCTCGTCTCAGGAGTCAAGTTGAGTTTTGTGGGCAATGTAGATTAGATAGTCTATATGATATAACTAACAAAACTAATAAAAGCCGGAATTATAAAATCATATTATATAAATTCGTTAAATACAATAAATAGATATTTCATCAAGAGTACGGTAAAAGGAAAATCCTTGTCCCCTTATAGGGCATAGGGGCATCGAGCAGGTGCATTTTACGTCTGTTTTGTTGATTGATTTTTATTGGTAATGAGCTGTTCAACCTTCTATAACCAAAATACATATATATTTTTGTCTCTTCTGCTTATGAACCCAGATCTCCTTAAATGCACATCTTGGAGTAGATTTTTTTAATTAACCGTAACCGAAAGACGTTAACAAATAGACAATAAATAACAATACACACGAACAGAAAAAAATGTAATTTATAAATAATAAATTTTGACTTTTTTAAAAGTACTTTAAAAGTAAACCGCCGTCAAATTGCCACAACTAGACCAAACTTTTATTGGAACCACTTTTATTGGATTTTATTATGTTGTTATTTATATCCTGTTTTTTACTCTTCTTGTAAAGGTGCACAATAAAGAGTTTTTGATTGATTGATTGATTGAACCACACGACAGGCACCAGCTTTCAGTTAAAAAGAAATATCAGAAACGGTTAACCCAGTCGACTGTTATAACAAATAATGTGGTAACAAACCCAAACAATCTGTCGATTTGAGAACCTCCTCCTTTTTTTTAAGTCGGTAGTAAACAATAATAGATTATTATCTAAACTTAGAATATCTCTATAATGGAAAGCGAAAGCTAATTTCCCGAGATATAAAGCTAAATCTATCATTCACATCATCTTGCAATCGTGTAAACCTACACACATCACGTGGCGAGTAAAAACCGAAAACGTAGGTTGTAAAATTACGTAGATAGTAACGTGGGTATTCCTGTCATTCAATCGGTTATATTTTTATCTATATGATTTAGCTTACTAAAACTATGGTGGTGACTAAATATGAAATACAAAATTACAAGTGGATGCTTATTCCTGTGGCAATCTGGGAATCCTTATATGAAAAAGAAAATAAGGTCTTCCGGTTTAGTTCATGTTCTGGCATTGACTACACATAATAAAACTCCATGGTTAGCCAGTCGCCTAAGTAGAAAAACAAAGATATTAAGTAAGAATAAAAATAAAAAAAAACGGTTACATAATTACCTTAGTATTTTATTCAAAAGTTCATTAAAACGTATAATAGACACGTTATATAAGGAAAATTATGATTTCGGATAAAATAACAAACCAAGCGAACAAAAACAGTGTTTTCTCTACAGAGACAATCTCACGCAACATAAGAGTCAGATTTTTCTGGAACCTGATCCCTGTTTATACTGAAAATGCAATCAGTCTGAGCAGATGGTAAGAAAATATCGATTTAGGTCACGGCTCGCCGACGTCAATACAGTTTTTCCGTTAGCCAATGGACTATTTAACTTCAGGCTTCGATATAATAAATGGCGATTGACTAGCGATAATAGCATGAAAAAGTAAATATTTGACCAGTTCGTGGTCTTTAAAAACTGGTCAAATAGTCACAATACCAACCAACTGTGACCGAAGTGAACGACGCTCGGGAGTGTGATGGTATAAGTTTTATATAATTACTATTATGAGTTATTTTACTCATGTGAAAACATTGTTTAATTCATTTGTTTGATATAAAAATAAGATCATAATGCAGTGCTTTATATGAAGTAAAATAACAGGAAACCAATGATCATTTCAATTACGATTGTACGGGAAAATATTATTGTTTGCGCCAAATTCCTAAATCAAAAAGAATCCACATCAATTAATAGGATGTTATGTTTGTGATTGTATATTTGTCGTCAATCAACGACAGGAAAAGCACTGGACTGAATGAAATTAAAGCAATTAGTGGGAAAATACATTATAATCGATTCGTTGGAAGACAAGCCGACAATTAGGGTTTCCAGAACTATCTAGAATGAGATTTTAATTAGCTTCGTTAAAAGTTTCTATTACACTGTACACGATAATGTGAGTTCTTCGATTAATGTAATGTACAAATAAACATTTGAAAAAGGAAGATTTATCATTCTAGAACGGTAAATTATATATTCGTAGTTATTATCATCCATAGATTGTAAATATAGGTATAGGTTACAATTATTAATATTAATTAGAGACTAGTAACTTTTGACTTTAATTTGAATTTCAATAATTAGGATTGTGGCATCTGTGTTCTATTAAAATATGAAATTCGTGATACAATTATTATCTTCAGCTGTCAATGGTAATAAATACGGAATGTATGTTTTTTTTAAGTCAAGATCAACCTTACAGTTTACTACAATTCTCAAAACAGGGTTTTATTTTGCATGCACATATAGTATTTATAATACGTACTATATTCGTTAAATCGTTTAATAAACGGCCCAGACATATAATGTCCGCCACATGGAATAATTAACATTTTAGATGTCAAATGTGCAACGACCGGAGTATGTAAACATGCATTGACGTAGCAGACAATTATTTTATAGCTTGAATACAAAAGATCGTTAAATTTGGTATTTTGCATTTTGACTATATCAATCGTGTATAAAATTCTCGTTTAACAATGTTAGATACCATATTCCTTCGAACGAGCTGGACCTATGCTCATGAAATTTCGTGTGCACGTCGGGTCGGCAAACATCTATTTTTTTATACACATAAATGATAAGATTAAGGCAGAACAGCGTTTGCCGTCTCACCTAGTAGTAATGTGTACTATGTACTAATATGTAAATTCGGGAAATTCATGCATAATAGTCAAGTTTGATGCTACAAGTATGAAAATACATTGTTCAAAATGTGTCCTAATAAAAGCACCATTCCAGAAAGTTCTAATGCTCGAACATTTAAAGAAATCATACTTTTACATGCAAGTTTATTTAGTCGTTTGTATGCAAATGCTAAAAGCAGTGGTGGCTCAGTGGTGAGAACCTCGGACTTCAAAATCGATAAGTCGGGGTTCGAGACCGGGCGGAGCGTGCAGGAAATAAATTGATTTTTCAATTTATCTGCACATGTGAATAACATCACCACTGCTTAAAAAGGTGAAGGAAAACATCGTGAGGAAACCGGCATGTCCAAGAATCAAAGGTTCGACGACATGTGACATCTGCCAACCCGATGGGCTGATGATGATGATGATGATGCAAATGCTTGAAAACATGTCCGTGAACTATAAATATAAAAATATTTAGAGATTCGCAGTTATCAATAATTTCAATTGTTTAAAAACATAAATTATCAAGAAATGGGTAAACAACAAGAACTCTTATCAAGGGTCATTAATTGCCTTTATTATGTACCTATATATCGATATAACATTTATGTAATGAGAAATAATAATGAATAGAAATGGCTATTCAATTAACGTTTATTAATGACATGATAGAGCTATTTATATTGTATCTTTATACATAATACAAAATTAATAATTAGAAATGTGTCAATGCATACTACAGCTTTGTGCCAAAAGTTCACTGTGAACAATCTAAATTGAGCAAATTCAATTAGGAAGAATAGTATCAAGTATGTTTCTAGGTCCTATTTAATTATCACGTGCATACCTACGCAGTTAAACAAGTTTTATATTTCTTATCTCGGTGTAATTGTTCCACAGTCACCTCTATATACGTGGCAAATAATACATCTAGATAATATACGCGATCAAAGCTGTGACATCAAACAAAATCCCCTTGATAACGATGTGGCGTGCGTTGTTTACTCTGATGAAGTCGCCGGCTCGCACACATGGCCGCTATTTACATAAATAATGACGTTATAACACACACACGTCCAAACCGTGAAGGCTATAAATGTCCGCGCAGACTCCTTCCCCGCACTCTGTATTCTACATTCAAAGTGAACACACGTCTCAACTGAAAGCAAAATGGTCGTGAAACTATCAGTCGCTGCGTTGTACGCGGACGTACACCCAACTCATCCGAAATCTCGCGGCAGGCAAATGGACTGTTCCGCTGAGAGGCGTCAAAAATTGAGCGCCGCTTTACCAGCTCTGGTAGAAGATGATTCTGAAGGGGAAGCTTATGAGCCGGAGAGGGAGAGATCCTTCCTTCTCCGCACTGAGGACCTCCGCAGGCAGAAATCTATTTCACCGCAGAGAAGGGAAAGGATGCGGCGACAGCTTGCGTTGCCCTCGCTTTCCGAAGATGAAGAGCCTTGAACAGCTGTTTTGAGGCATGGAGGAAGAAGTTTTGTAGCCGCTGGCTACCTTGAAGTGAATTCATCGCATTCTGGTTCACGGATTGCACAACGTGAAGCCACGGACTCGAAGGAAATTCGTTTATGTGAAATAGTGTCAGGAACAACCGAATTCGTGGCAGTGCAAAGACTGTGTAGTGACAACCAATATTATTGTAAAGTTTTGTAAAAGTATCGCATAAGAATAAATAAATGTGTGTTTTATATATTTGCTTTTATATTTATTTCACCTTAAACGGTACGTAGTTTACAATCCTTTTATATTTGACGCATATGAAAACTGATAACATTTAAACTGTTTACACTACAAATTTCAGGAGTTTATTAAAACTTACATATCATACAATATTCACAAAAAACTTTTAGTCGTTTTTTAAACATGACTGATTCACCAGTCACTATACAAATGTAAACAGTGCGTTGACATTTGAGACTAACTGATCTTATTTTATCTGTGCCATTAGAGGGTTTAAATTTAACCCCGTGTTGCAATATTTGCAACGAGATGAGATAAAGAGGTCAAAAGCAGTTCAATGATTCTAAATATTTACATACCTCATGATGTAACAATAAAACTATATAAAATTATCAGTATAACTACCTTGTTATGATACCATTGACTAATACTTAATAATGATAAGCAGATGATTTGAAAAACAATAAATGTTAAAAATCATTCGACTACATGTATACTTCCACATTATCGTTTTTCTACATTTTCTATTACTCTACTTACGCAATGTCCTCCAAAACATTACACCAATATTTTTTTTATTATAAATACGTAATTATTTTTCAATCCAACAATTATTCAGATCAATCTTTGGCCTGCTCCGATCCTGTAGTAAATATTTTTTACTCACAACAACTTACTATGTGCACTATTTTGACTATATATTCATAAGTTTATACTTTTTTTAATTCCTATTTCTAAACAATTCCAACTTTGACCGATCTATACACGAATATAGCAACCTAGATACCTAGCAACTAGCTGCGCCCCGCGGTTTCACCCGCGTAAGTCCGTATCCCGAAGGAATATCGGGATAAAAAGTTGCCTATATGTTATTCCTTTTGTCCATATCTATGTACCAAATTTAATTGCAATTGGTTCAGTAGTTTTTGCGTAAAAAAGTAACAAACAAACACATATGCTTACAAACTTGTGCATTTATAATATTAGTAGGGTTACTAGGATTACAACATTTGAATTTGAAAATTAAATAAATTTCTAAGATTGTTTATTGATAGAAACATTTGATCAATCGGGGAAAAGATTAAACCTTCAATTTGCATGAAAGAGGTCATCAGGCAAGTAACAATCAAGTGATGATTCACACTGAGACGCAGATGCTCTATTAATTTCATAAGACTAGACAATGAAGACAAATATCATTTACCTAAATTAATTGTTACACTTTTCGTACCTACATGATGCAGCATTTTAAATTGTTTTCTTGTAAAGCTAAACTTGGCCTCGCAAAATTGGTTGTAGTCTTGTAAAATGTTCTCAAGATTAACTAATTATGTAATTACTTATTGTCAATTAATCGCTGGTAATTAAATAATGTTTGTAATGGGTAGAATTTAAATTGTTTCCTAATAGTTTTTTAGTTTAATCTCCGGTCATTATGTAATGATATGCAAAACAAAGGAATGGTAAAATCTTCTGTATATATAAAAACTAGCTGCACCCGGCAAACGCTGTTCTGCCTTACTCTTATCGTTTAGTGGTATGAAAATAGATGTTAGCCGATTCT
>NC_052128.1:5065687-5104950 GCF_012273895.1 Zerene cesonia | reverse complement strand
GACAGATTCGAAATTCAAATGTAATATTTTTTTATAATTAAGTGTAACAGTATTTATGGCCAGACTAAGTATAAGATGAATGTTAGCTCACAAGGAAAGTTCTTATGAGATAAATTGTAGGTACGGTAGGATACCTCGGGTGAAGGCGGACAGACCGCTAGTATTGAATAAATATTTATTATTCGATAATGTTTTAAATAATATATGCGAAACAGTTTGTTTACGTTTTAATAAGACATTAGGTATCTCGAAAGTTCTGTTTAGTTGTATCAGTGTTTTCAAAGTTGAACATTTCGCTTATCTAATTTATTTATTTTATGTCATGTTACAAAAAAATATAAAATGTCGCGACCTTTTCCTTTTTTATACTAATAATATAAAGCTGAAGAGTTTATCTGTTTTTTGATTGATTTCAATTTTTTTTGTAATATGTATGTACCACGGGCGCAGCCTGGAAATATTACCTATTTATCTACGCAACTACTTACTATTACTATTATGTCCTATCGCCTAAACCACGGGTTAAAATTACTATATAAATATATATAAAAACAACGCTTCGAATAAAAGAACAACGCACACAATTACAAAAAAATATTTTTTTCTTAGTAAATAGACTTATAGACAAGAAAAATGCAAATTTTACTCTAGGTCATTAACCATATCTAACTTCAACCATATCTCCATTATACCTGTCACTGTTTATAGTTTTCCAAGATTGCCTGTACATATTTGGTTTCCTTGTTTGGAATTGCTATCAATGGAAAACATATTTAAATTATCGTGAACCTCGATAATTAATTGATAATATAGGAATGGACAAATAATAAATACAATTTATAAGAATATCATAATAAGCTCCTCAAATTGTTGTAATGTCACCGATCCTTAACATGTGTAGATACAATGTTTGAATAAAATAAACAATTAAATATAAATATTATTAGATCCTATAATATATTCTCTAATCAGAAAAACTCAATGCAAGAATGTAACAGTTTTAAATGGATATCTTTCGAAATCTATCTTTCTACCTATATAATAAAGTATAAAATATAACAAAATATCTTATAATTATATCATAATTATACCCACCATACGTGAAAACTATTTGCAACACAAATATATATTCACATTATCGTGGAATCTCTTATCCTAAAACATAGACATTGCAAGATGGTGAAAAAATCGGCCATAGAAATATCAGAACAAAAGGTCTGACGTTATTCGCATCAAAATTATGTCAGACTGCGTGACGCGACTGACCTCAATGATATTATTGACCTTACAACGAACTGTGTTTTGTAAGTTTCGTAAGTCTGTAGTTATAATACCTAAGATTTGATATTGTTTTTCATACTGATAAAAACACATTCACACTTCATTGATGTTTAGGATTATAAATAATAGAGTATGTATAACAGATATCGACTGAAAATGTTTATAATAAAATGAGATAAAAAATGACCAATGCTACAAAAAAATACACAAAAACTGCAACACCCCTTTATATCGACAAAGATTGATCACGAGCTGTATAGGCGATATACATTATTTTATATTTACTACATTAAATTATAACGCTAAATCAAAATTTTTTCGTCCACTTGATCTACTAAATTACAAAATATACGCATCTAACCTAATTATAAGCGGGTATAGGGATCGGATCCTGAACTAAATACATCGTCTCGTCTTACATAACGTAAATCCCTTATCGATCGGACGGCTGCAACGTGCTGGTATTTAGGTAAAGTAGGACACTGCTTGCCCTCTCAGCGCGTTGAGGGCTTGTGAAAAATGTATATAATATGTATCACGTTCCACCTCCAACCAACCTCTTTGGTATTTTTTTTTGAATTGGCATATTCGTTTCCTTGTCACGAAATAATAGATGTAACAAATCTCGTTAAGAAACAAACCGTGTAACTAGATTAGAGTTTTTAAAGTAGAGATGATTTTTCTATTTTTAAATGAAGACAGTCAATGCATATGTACGTTTGTACTATCCATTTCTGATTTAGTTATAGTTATGTATTGTATAGGTTATTTCTTAATACATAGTAATATTTATTTACAACAATTTGTTATTCGATTAAATACAATACGGTATAAAATCAATTCTGAATGCATAATATAATAATAATTTAGTTGATACAATGAATATCGCATATTCCTGAATAGATGTACAATGCAAATATATTATAGTTCATTGAACTCTCTATGCTAAGTTTGTTTCCACCGCTACACTACATAGCGCAGTGCAGTTCCCCAAAAATCGGGCTATTCACAGCAGATGAAAAATTAGAATGCCAATTCCATAAAAATATAATAACTTCATGGTTTGTGCACGCGGTTTTTAATCTGTGACATTCCACATTCGAAACGAACTGTGAACGTAAATATTCTGTAGCGTTAAAAATAAAATGAGATTTTGAGGTGACACTTGCAAAACTGGACTGATAAACGCCTTTCAAGTGTCAACTCTTTCGTGAGCCATCATCGTAAAACTTTAGTGGCCTGTGTGCAATGGGTGGATATATTTTTATCGAAACATTGAAGAACACATAAAATTACGTCATACCGCAATATTAAAGCTCTCTAATGATTTATAGCTACATTTCAAACTAATGGGCTGAAGAGAAATGTTCTGCGATTACAAAAGAGCTTTGTGAATTTATTTTTAAATACGGGAAAGTAGCACAGTATAGTGGAGGATTGCTATTTTTTACGCTGCTATAACTGAATTACATAATGGAAATTTTGTATACGATTGTCTGTCAAAAGTCAATTGAAATGGACCTTTCTCTTTACGATTGAATTGAAAGCAATATGCACCTAACTACACCGACCTGTCAAATGTTAATATGAGTCATGTTTAAGCCTATTTTTTTTTTTTTTCTTATGTTACAGTCGGCAATGGAGCTGGTGGGACGCCTGATGGTAAGTGCTACCACCGCCCATGAACATTTGGAGAGCCTCTATTACGCCTCTACAAATGGATTGTCGACTTTTTGGGAAGGGATTAACAAAGGATGGGCGATAAGAATAAAGAAAAGGACTGGGAAGGGTAAGGAAAAGGATATGGGCCTCCGGCTCCCCCACTCACCGAACGAAACATAGCAGAATGCTATTTCACGCCGGCCTTCTGTGGGGGTGTGGTACTTCCCCGGTGCAAGCTGGCCCAATTCTTGCCGAAGCGTGCTCATCTACCAAAAAATTTTAATGGCTTTCCATTTTTGAATTTGATCCCTTTTCATTATTTGACTTTATACCTCCCCCAAGGACGTCTTTTCTTGTAAAAGTAATTCTTTTTTAATTTACATTTATTTATTTACAGATACTTAAAACTCGCTAAAACATAAAAACAATCTTGTCTTTAAATCATAGAATATAAAGTTTTGTTAAGTATATTCTATAAATGGACAAAATCACACTTATAGCTATCTGATATATTTCAAAATTAAATCACGTGAGGCTCAAAGGTATTTCCCCCGTGAGGTTCTTAACAGTTTATTTAAATTGGTGAATCATGGGGATTCATTGTGTTTTAATTATTGTATGGTATATAATGCATTTTAATTAACTTATACAGTTATTATGTCGTTACAATTACGGTAGTATAGTCTAATATGGTTTCTAGTCTAATGTGGAAGTGGGAGCACACTTCGGCCAGCTTGCACGAGGAAAGTACCTCACTCTCGCAGGATACCGGCTTGAAATATGCAATATGCAGTAGCATGCTACTGTTTCGTACGGTGAGTGAGAGGCCTTTTTTTTCCTTTTCCTCACCCTTCCCAGTCCATTCCTTTTAGTTGTCAATCCTTTCCTTATCCCATAACCTTTAAAAGCGGGTAGCGCATTTGCAGAGGCGCTAACTCTGCGAATGTTCATTGGCGCCTGGCGGTGATGGTCAGTTATCATCAGGCGAACCCCCAGATATCTGTGGTATCATATATCGGCTTGTCTTTCTTTCTTAATATGTATAAATTAAGTGTCACGCTGTTTGTCCGCGATGGACTCCTAAACTACTCAACCGATTTTAAACAAATTTGCACACCATGTGCAGTTTGATACAACTTATAAGATAGGATGGTTTATATTATTTCAATTACTATATGTATAGATAATTGTCTGCCCGGGCGGAGCCTGGGCGTGCAGCTGGTTTTTTATATATTTTTTCTATCTATCTCTGGATACACGGGATATTACTACCGTTCAATGCAGAGCCTTGTGGTCTAGTTCTAAATTAAAATCGAAACATTTAATAGACAAGGTCAATAGAATCCATGTGTATCATGATACATTCGCATGTAGTGCAATCATGCGTCGATCAAATCAATTGTTTGCCCAAGATTGATCGCATTAAGATAAATGATACAGTAGACGTATTATGTCACGAGATATGTTTGTAAATATTGCTCTTAGGAACAGGGAAACATAGGATTTATGATAAAAAGGTAGCAATAGACTTGAAGTTAATTGGTATTAATATCCTACTAATCCTACTAATATTATAAATGCGAAAGTTGGTTAGGATGTGTGTGTTTGTTGCTCTTTCACGCAAAGACTACTGAACCGATTGCAATGAAATTTGGTACATAGATAGCTGGACAACTGGAATAAAAAACATATAGGCAACATTTTATTTCGATATTCCTACGGGATACGCGGGTGAAACCGCGGGGCGTAAATAGTGATGTATAAAGTAAAAAAAAATGTTTAATATATATAGCATGGGTAATATATAATTAGTATACAATTAGGTATAGTCTGTGGCGTGGGTATTCAGTAACAAAAACTTGGGACTTCCCAAGTTCACTGATAAGCTAAAAATAAACCGTAATTGGCAAGTTGTGTTCCTCATTTGAACATTGCAACGCTAATAATATAATATTATTAAATAAATAATAAATAAGTGCTTATAATATTCTTGATAAACATCAATTTTAATTGCTTTATTGGATCATTGGCTGATATAATGCATCTAGGAGATACTTAATTTTTAAATGGGAGCAGATTTTTAAACATACATGTAAGCTAAAGTATTGGTGAGTTACCGCGACGTGTTAAAGCATTACGACTAGATTGGGAAAAAGACAGAGCTATAAGTCACCTTCCAACACTGGAAGTAGTACTGCTTTAAGACTTTACGCTAACCCGTCTGGTGCATCTCACCGGGCAAATCGATTTGTTTATTTGCATAACAATGATCTTTCAATGTTTCTTCAAGCAAGTCATTGTCAAATAAGGGGACATAATATAATATTATTATATAGTGCCCATCAAGCGCTTGATTTTTTTACTGTATCTGAGTTATTTATCTAAGAGGGTTTTTTAGAAATTTAATGTTTTAACCCGATTATTTTATATATGAATTATGAAATCATATTGTTTTAAATTGTTTAAAAAAGTATGTTTAATCCCTAAATCATTTATAACCGTTTTCAAGTAAAAATGATTAATTGTTATTTCGAAAAACAAGTCCTTATAGACTACATTCTTGTTTTATCGTCATCACTCAATTAATCAATTATTATTGATTCAATCATTCGCCTTTACAGGTAGGTATACCTTATCACTTTTATCACTATGGAGATATCTTTTGCTTTGGATAGATATAATAAATAAACCAAGATAACTTATCGATTAATTGATGACGATAAGCTGCTTTAAACGTAAATAATGATGATATATTATGTATAATAGACACGAATGTTTAGTATGTCTTTACTATATTTTAAGAAACTTTAGGTAAAATTTTTCAGAAGTAGAATTTCTAATATACTCAAAAGTGTTGTAAAGATAAAAAAAAATCGTTGAATTTAACACAACGACGTTTTACTATCTAAAATAATGATATTTTAATAATTTTAGATATTTCCAACATTAAAAAACAATAATTAGGTATTACATACACCTATTATTAATTATTATTTTTGATCACGTGGTATAACTAGAACTACTAGTATTATACAAAACAATTAAGGAACGTTCATTTTATGATATATCTTCATAATCCATACTTATCTCCATTCTCTATATCGACCAAAACATTTTAGTATTTTTTGCCTAAACATGTAAACGCAGCATAACCTACCTTTACATAATCTTTCTTATTAATAATATCAATACTTTAAGATTTGTATAAAAGTTAAATAAAATTATAAACTGATTATATTGCTATCAAGTGCGCTTACACGGATCTTATTACAACAGAGTATTTATTGTGTCAGTTCTAATTCTTCCTACATCCGAGTGAGAGGTTTGACCTTACTTGTGCCCTATATGCTCTTTGTTTAAATCAATTTCGATTTTATTCAAACTCAAAACCGAGAACTCGATTGGAAGAAGAAATATACTTATATTTCTATATTCTATATATGTCTATATTAATATAGCAAAGAGGCAAAGTTTGTTTTTGTTCGTTCGTTTTTACCCTAAAGGCTCCGAAACTATTGGTCCGATTTTTTTTAATTTCGTTCACCATAAGAAAGCTACGTTATTCCCGAGTGCTATAGGATACTTTTTACACCGAAAAAATGCTTCGTTTTCATGGGATAACGGTAAATAGGATAATGGGTAGTAAGGAAATATGCTTCCGAATTAATATTTTTCACATAACTTCTAAACGGCTGAACCGATTGCGTAGAAAATCCGTATGGGTATTTATTTAAAAATACAATTGGACTCAGTAAATGACGCTGTTGTCGTTATGACAATTATATAATATATGCGTTTTCACGCAAAAAACAACTGGACCTATTTCATAAATTCTTTCACCATTAGAAAACTGCAATTTCAATGAGTAACATAAGCTTATGTACCACGGGCGAAGCCGGCGCGAACAGCTAGTAGCAGGTAAAGAGATTTTTGCCGACTATTCCTATAGAATATGCTTTCCGACTCTGAACTCTGAATGGGCATATTATGTACTTTGACGATTCAAAGGCATCTATAAAACAAATCTAGTTTAATAAATGAGGTGCTAGTCATCAGGTCGTGATGCGTTGCCCTGTACGTGCCTGTATGCACTTATCGTCAGTAAACCAAAATGATATGATATGATCTTCTTATACAACGAGGAATTTATGATAAAAGACAAATTATAGAAAGACCAACAATGCCTCGCGGTTTTATCCACGTAGAATCTGCTGTTATATAGCCTGAGGCTATCTAACACTGAGGGAATTTTTCACCCCACCAGTAGTTCCTGAGATTAGCGTGTTCCACTAAACAAACACTCTTCAGCTTTATAATATTACAATAGATACTGAGGCAAGTATAAGATGTTGACGGAGACCATTTCAACTCTTGTTTATCGGATTATAGGTAATTAAAGTATTTACCGTTGCACTAATATAATCCTCAGTGCTTACATAATACTAGACGTACTGAAAACAAGCTAATATAAGCGGGCTTATGTACAAATACCTTTTATTTTCTTATTACATACGCCTTATACATGTATAGAGTATACCTTATACCTGCATCGTACCTTAACAATCACCATATGATCAAAATCAGCATATATTAAGCAATTAGATACAAGACAATATCACTATTAGAGAATATCTAATAAAATTAAACATCAAACAATGAAGTAAAAATCCAATAACGTTGTTTACAATGAATTTCATCTCATGGCTAGTGTTAGTTACCATGAAATCCAAGGTTCTCTAAGTGGTGATAAAAAGTTTCGTGTCTCATTACGTTTGATCAGATCTTCACAATAAACAACTAATCATGACACCTGTTTTATTCCGTGCTGGACGCATGACTTCACATGAATTTGAGAAGTCAATTTCTATAATTTCCACAAAAGCTACACAAAAATCATGAGATTCAATATTTAGTATATATAATGTATCTTTAGGAATTTTCAAATAAGGAACGCCTAGAAAGCTTCACAGAAACCCATTTGTGGAAGTCCCTACAGAATTCAATAGTATCTTAATCTGAAGCCATTCTAATAACAATGTATATATTACAAACATTTTAACTGCATAAGAATAACGATAAAAAGATCACAATCGATTGACAATACCCATGACGTAAATGCGTTACAAAAACCAACTATTTATAGCCGGAACGATCGAAATGTAAAACTTCCTCGAATTAGTTCAAGGTTCATGTCTAAAAGGATACCAATCTTTTGTTTACTAATGAGCGAATACTTACTTCGACCGAGGTTTTGTTAAATCAATTTATCAGCATACTGCGTTTACTTACACACTATGCTGATAAATTATGTGGTCGACTGATAATAAAATTTTAGGATATAATGACTGAGTTTTTACATACCAATATATTAATTATAAAATCTTTTTGATTAACTGTATAAGAAAGCATTTTAAGATTTCCTAACATGAAAACCATCAACCCAATGTTAATAGGTAATACGTTAAATAAATTTAGTATTTACTGGTGTAGCAAATTGATGCCTGGATCGGAGAATTTATATACAAACACACGTTGTACAATAATCTTCACATCTAATAAGCTCATATAACTGGCACTGTTTAATTACCGAACAGAATTTTATTATTGGTGACGTTCTTTCGTTTCTCATAATAATAAACTTGAAAAAGTAAGTACATGTTTTACTTTTGTTTTTAATTTTTTTATATTTCATACACTGCAATGTATAGCTTATAATCTTTAGAAATTAAAAATTTCTGTAACATCGGAAGGGACTAGTTGCCCACAACACAGGGGATCCTAGTGAGGGAACTAGTGTACCTTTATAAAGTGCCAACTATTTATATGCTATTTCTTTTGATTGTATTGTTTAAATACGGAATAAATAAATCATTTCATTTCATGTATATCTGTATGCATTAATGGCATGTCACATGACAGTCTTAAATGTTTTCAGCGGAAATTCAATAATCCGATTTTGATACTGATAAAACAATTGGTTAGTTAATCTTATCGTCTCATAAACTCTCTGGTAGGGATTTAAAATACAATGCTTAAGCGGAAAATTTTTAACATAGAGGAAATGACTATATACCGCTTTGTAAGCAATGTGTCTGACATAAGTTATTGTTTATTTAATAGCGAATCAGTTCGTTTTCAATGGAAACAATGAAATTTCATTAATGAAATCGAAACTCATGTATCCTCACAAGAGACAAAACGTTTGTAAAACATTAAATTATTCATTGTATTATGAACACGTACTAAGTACCTGGGATTTACGGTTATCCAGCTGCCAAAACGGAATAATGTTACTGTAAAACTGAATAAAAATTTGTTTTCGTTCTTAAACGTGCGGCGGCGTTGCGTAAGCACATATTTTTTATCTGTGGAAGTTTATACTTGCTCGTAGTAAATTTTGGTAATAGGCGGATGTTTATGGGTTAAATTATATTCATGATTCTTGTATAGTGTGGCTTGATTTACGCCATAAATTAAGCACAAGTTTGTATTCGAATTTCTTGAAGATAATTTATTAGTTTATATTTTTGATAAATAAATCAATTCATCATTAGAAAAGAAAGAATTATATTCAACAAATCTTAAACTTAAATTATTAGAAAAAGATTAATTTTAAACGGGACTACTCGGGATGCAGCAGCTTTCAAATAAAAAAGAATCACTAAAATAGATACACCCAGTAAAACGGTACCAGGATAAAAAACGCAAAAAATTCAGTCGAATTGAGAACCTCCTGTTTTAAGTCGGTTAAAAAGGGGAAATACACACCGGGTTTTCTAGTTGCATAAATTATGTTCCACAGATTCTGATTTCTACAAATTTAATTAAAATAAAAAAAAACCTAAATGCTATTTAATTCCATATCTTTCCCACGAATGTGTTTATTGGCGCGGGATTCAATCGCCATATACTACGCCATTACGCGAATAAAATAATAAATCAAGATGTTTAAACAGTTTTATTGTTACTAATTACTATATAAATTGATCCTATTGACGTATTTTTTTTTATGTCATCATCGGCAATGGAGCTGGTGGGTGGTGGGTCGCCTGATCGTAAACGCAACTACCGCCCATGAACATTTGGAGAGGCGTAAGGTCCTTTGCACACCTTACGCCTCTACGAATGGATTGGCGACTTCGAATTAGAAAGGGATAAAGAAAGGATAGACGAAAGAAATAAAGGAAAGGAATGGGAAGGGTAAGGAAAAGGATATGGGGCTCCGGCTCTCCCACTCACCGAAAGAAACACAACAGTATGCTATTTCACGCCGGTCTTCTGTGAGGGTGTGGTACTTTCCCGTTGCGAGCTGGCCAAATTCGTGCCGAAGCATGCTCGACTACCAAAATATACTTTAAATGTACGTGTTATGTGTTTGGGAAATCTGTAGGTATATTTGAGTGAGAAATTGTCATTCTAAGATACCTACTACTAGGAACTCACTATTTATTTTATTGGACTTAAATAATGAATTTCAAGTTAACTGTTACAAAAAATTCATTTAAAATTTTGAGTTGTCATAACATTTTGCCCTTTTCTCATCACACGTTGAAAAGCTAGAGTAGAATCGTGTATTGCCCTTAGAGAAAACCACGTAACTCGATGCCCTGAACACATTTTGAACCACCGAACACCTACTGTAAGTAACATTGTCACTTTATTTCTAGTCCAATTCACTAGAGGAGCTGAATCACAAACGACTTCCCCATTCATAACCCTCGGGCCACACCTATGCACCCAATTCGCACATCCTCACTCCAATAGAATGATTGACCCGTTTTGACGTCATTATAGTTTTAAAAATAGTTTAGAAAGGCAGGTGTACAATACAATTGCGATATACGGCCGGAGTTTTGTTAAAAATAACGTTTAGCTAATAGGTATAGTATTATGCTATCTGTGGTTATACTAAGGCTGCGGTAGTCTTCGAGACTGTTAGTTAGTTCTGTTTAAGATATTAAGGCCTATATCCTTATATATTAATTTAAAGACCTCCTTAAATAGGCATAGATTGTCTTATTCTAACAAAACTAGTTTATTAGTATGTAAACATCTTTATCGTGTTTTGAAATAAGAACGAGAAAGTGCGAATTTAGGCAGATAAAGAGAAGTTAATAATAGCGTATTAAAACACACACACAAAACACTTCAGAATACAGATTAAATAGACATTGGTCTGCTCAATATTTTCTCTATTAAATGATGTTTAGCTAACGTGTGACGTCAGATCACTTTATTACACAAATATCAAGCATATCTCGTATATACCCTCGTGATAATCAGCTCTAGACTCAATGATCAAATGAAAGACTAAATAAAAATAGCTTTAAGGGAAACACTACTTCAATGCAAAACATTCATGTAGGGAGTCCTTGCTGTTCAAAAATTCTCAACCCCACATCAATTGAGGTTAATTATGGGATTTGCACCAGTTGCCACGAGTACTTTAATGTGTTCTCCTTGTTTTGTGACTAAGGTTGAAATAAGGGAGAAATGCAATAACTAAAGAATTTCTCATTTTATAAAGCATTTTCAATGCTATAAAACTAAAAATTAAAATTCAATAACTATTTAAAGCAAATAATGCAAATCTTACAAATAAAGGTTTTCTATTTAAGAAATAAGCAGACACTGCATCTTTCTTTACTAATTAGTACCAGAAGGTTCCATGTCCATAAATAGTAAAACAAGTCCATATCACTGGATGTAGAAGGCCGATCTATCCGCAGAAAATCAATTCAACACGTGTATAATTCATCTACTCATAATATTTTTTTTTTTATCACCAAGATCTCGCCTGATGGAAAGCTGGGATGTGGTCTTAGCTGAAACGCGGTTCCCTAGAAGGTACCTGTTCACTCTTCTCTTGAAGACCTCCAGATTGTACTCGTCGGGGAATAATAATACAATTTGCACAACATATATCACAGTTATTTTAATACGTTTATTAACTATCCGATACTGTCCTTTTCATGATGATTTTACGAGTATGTAGGTCACAAAATAGAAGGCTGTTTTGTCAGTAAACCAACATTCCCATTTTATTCACTTATTTGTAGAGATATGAAGTAACTCGCTATACGCACCGTGACTGTTCAGGTCTAAGATTAGATATATATTTAATCTCTGACGCAGGTTAGCATATTGTTTGGGCAGTTAAAAGTACTACCAGTTCGAGTGCGATTGAATAACATAAATGGTAGACGGAAACCCACGTTTCCTCAGTCAGTGGTCTTGAAACCGATCAAGTGACTCAATATATTATTGCGTCGAATCTTTATAAGGCGATGGTTGTGCTGTGGAAAAACATTAAATCATTCCTAAGGCTATACTATGTACATGGTAATAAGTATGTCTAGACGAGATGGTGCCAAACGGTTGCCTAGGAACAACGGATCATGTTTGAAGCGGAGACAGTCTTATAGCGATGTCCATTCCTGCATACTCAATAATAGAATAATTGAACAATCTTAATATATGTAAATTACGTGTCACATTGCTTGTCCCTTGTGGACCGCTAAACTATTCAAAAGATTTTAATAAAATTTTCACGTCATGTGTAGTTTGATCCAACTTTTAAGATTTTAAGAAGTTTATAAAACTTCAATTACTGTTAATGACTACTCGGGGGGAGCCGGGGCGTTCAGCTAGTTTAATATATTAAAATTATCTTAACGAAATTGTAATTACAAACTTATCACTGGTTTGTTCGTCTGAACGTAGACTTGTAATACTGAACCTTGTCTTTTTCTAAAAGCGATTTATGTGTAATTAACTCTAACGAGACCTGAATATCGCATGATATTCCATGGGAATATACCAAGCAAGGAATAAACGCTAATATAATGCGTCATTTAAGGATCCAGAATTAGCCTGATAGCTATAATAAAACAAGAGATAGTAGGAATTCAATAATTTTTGGTAAAGGTTCTTTGTCTCTTTCTACAAATGTCAAATGGCGTCTTCATAGTACTTCTTAGTTTTAATTAGAAGAAAAATGACGATTGCATTCAATGCGCAATATTAATAATTAAAATTATAAACAGTTATTTGAAGTACCTGCATCATGGGTTAAAACCCTATTTGGTTATGGTCGTACGAACAATTAACGAATACAATACAACCAAATACGGTTAAGTATTTGTCTCTGAATCGATTTACCAAACATAGCAATAACGCGATAATTAGTTTGTGAAACGCAATTTATATTTAATTGCGTATTTCATGTGAGATACACAATTAATTCGTATGAAACAAATAAAATACATTATAACATACAATACATATTTAAATTTATTTGTTTAATAATATACTTCTGTCAAACTCACGTCATTATGTGACGTAAATGCATGAAATAATTATTTTCAACAAAATACCAAACCGCCCTCAAAATGTTAGAACTAGTCCAAATTTTAATGGAACCACACGGGAGGCACCATCTCTCATACACAAAATCGGTTTATCCAGTCGAAAGTTCTGAGGTAACATACTTAGAAAAAGAAATACACTCAAATTGAGAACCTCCTCCTTTTCATGATATCGGTTTAAAAGCGAAATAAACGAAACCGATTCAACGATAATATATGTATCATAACGATAATATCCATATCAAAACCAAAACACACTCCACGGCAAAATACTCATTTTAAGTTTTTAAAAGCATTGCAAGATAATAAGCTATTTTAAAATTGTAATTACGTATTAACGAATTAAAAGATATTCAACCCGACGTTCGGAGTTCTTTATAGCCGGTAAAGTCAAGGACACATTAATATCATAAATAATTAATAGCCGTAATGTCGAATTAGTATAGCATGTATTTTATTATCTGTGGTTTATTAAAAAGCATAATGCTACATAATGTCTATAACTTTTAATAAATAACATCACTTTCATATCAATAAAACAAACACAAGAGGGTAAGTTGGTAACAGTTTATATAACCAAGTCGAGTCTATTTAAATTCACTAAAAGAATTGTACCTTATTACCATTTTATCAAAGACTAAATGCGTTCTTTAACACAACCGACTGTATACATTACCACAAATTACTGATAAAGAACTGTGAATGTCTAGGTTTAAAGCTCAAAAACGTCCTTAAAAATGCCTTTCAGCACGAGGGTAATGTCCTCAATCATGCCCGCTCAATGCTCCGAAAATTCACAGTCAATAGCTAACGTTTTAGCAGGAAAAACTGTTTATTTTCCCGTTACTCTAAAAGGACTGTTTAACTATTTATAACTCATGTTCGGCCGTGTTTTGAATAACAATATTGTGTGGACAGCCTCTTTGTTATATAATCTGGAATAATGTAGAGGAAGTGGATATTTATTTAGACTTGTCAGATGTAAATTATTTGTGTCATTTGCATTGTATGTTTCGAGGAAGTTGTCTCTTATATTATTGATATGATTTAATAGTTCACATGAAGGAAAACCCGGGGTAAAACGTAGAAACTATACGTTTGTTCCACCGCTCGTTTTTCGAACCTGCGTTTCTTGCCTAACCGTAGCAACGATCAAATTTTTTCTATTCTTTCAAAATTTCTCATTTATAAAGCATTTCAATGCTATAAAACTAAAAATTAAATGTTTCAGGAACTATTTTATAATCTATATATTACTTAGTCTAATAGGTAAGGTAAGGTTTATTAGTAAGGTTTTAACAAACATACATGTTAGCTATTAGCATGCAATATATACATTTACACTAAGAGAGTTACGCAAACGTAATGTTTTAGTCTGCAAAGTCCAACTTAAACTTATATAACGAAAGCTCTATCTTCAAGCTCTATGCTTAATTTATAAATCAATTGCGACTTTTGCGTTTATTTACCGAGCCGTAACAGATTTCGCGGAACATGTCAGAAATATTGACATATTTTGTCACAAACTTGGCACGGATTTGTAAATTGTAAGACATCGCAATCATAATGTGTATACACATTAAAATCACTTTTATCCCAAGCAAACAAAGCGCAATTTCTTTAAGACGCGTATCAACCGTTTGCCATCACGTGACTCGTTTGTAAAAATACTTCTGAACAATAACAGACGGGAATAGCGCGGTATATTGGACCTTATTGTAATGGACTAAAGCGTATTGACAGCTAAATTGTTGCGAACCAAAGCAGGTGTTGAAAAAATTGTCTTGTGATTTGCCTCGTGATAGCTTCCGCCTTCTAACAAGATCAATACTGAGGAGTTGGAACACGATATAAGCACATTATAATAGATTGCATCATAAACAGGCGCCGGTGTAAGACGGTACACACATATTGACAGATTTTGCACATCCTTATAATGAAATAGCGTCAGTACAACGTACAGGACCAGGACAATCCTGTAATGCATTATTGAGACAAGCAGCCAGTTGTTTAAGACATACTATTTCGATTTAATAAAAGAAATTTTCATTATTGACGTTTAATTGTATTTATAGATTAATAATTGATATTTTTTATGTGTCCTACAACTTTTACAGTCTCCCCGTGATCACGCTCGCTGTAAAGTGTTCGAAACGTCGGGTTAATAATATAATGAATAAATCGCGTTTAAAATCCGTTAAAAAGTTTTAAATTTCTAAATAATATTTTTTATTCTTAACTGGTATAAATATTTTCTTTCTTTCTTTTCATTTCATTGTGCATCTCCTTCGTTTTCAAATGTAACTGATGTGACAAAAATAAACAAGCTTCAAAAACTCATAATTAACATTCAACTTCAGACATCTTTTGCAGTTCACATTATTAAAATCTTAAATATTCTACTAAGATAAGCACATAAGGCAACGGGAACTTAACTTCCAGGATTCTGCTCTAACAGTCATAATGGTTTCATGCTTAGTATTCTGGTGACAATCGCACGTGAGACGAATAACTTCGCGAAGGAATAAAAGCCAACAGCTTTGTCAGAGCTAGAGATTTTTTCGCACTTTTGAAATACAAATCACTAGGATGTAAACACGTTTAATGATTAGAATTTTTTCTAAAAACGTACCTCCTACTCCTCTCGAAAAGCGAGGGTGACCTTTTTTAAACTAAAGAATTATTTGCATTATTGGTAAATTGGGTAACAAGACGAAATGTGTGGAAGATATGGGATATGAATCAATGTTTAATATTCTGTGACATTATGCTGCTTTTACACAATATTCAGATTCGCTATTCGCCTCGTGATATCCACTATATATTTGACAAAACATTCGTATAGGATTGTCGATTCGAATAATTGTTCACACGTTCCTCTTTCCTTTATGTCATAGCGGGCAACTGAGCTGGTGGTTCGCCTGATGGTAAACGATCACTACCGCCCATGAGCACTGCCCGCTTTAAATGCATTGTTAATTTTAATTTGATTGCAGATAAAGATTATTGATTTTTATTAGAAAATTGGATACATATAAAAAGAAAAACGTTCTAGAAAGAAAAGATCTTCATCTCATCTTCAAAGGTTTAAGAGTCCATTGAGGACAAACATTGTGACACGAGATTTATATATATATTAAGATTAGTGCATGTCTATTCATTTTATCGCATAACAGTTAATTATGTCCACACAGACACGTGCTATAAACTGTGACATGTAAACGTGGTAAAACCATTTGTGTTTACTTAGCTTGAAGCTATTACATAAAAGATTTCCTCTCATGAAGGCTTCGCTCAGAATAAGACGATTATTTTTACGCCGCATAACCGTCTGAGATAGTTCGTTGTGGTATTGTATTTTCTTGTAACGTTGGTTTTGAAATGTCGATATAAGTTATGGAGTGGAATATAACTTTATAGAGGACTCTTAAATCCACGTCATTAATTGAATCGAAATTTTCCACTTACGTGTGTATTTATTACTATCTAAATTGCTTAAATGAACGGTAGCGGCTCAGTGGTTAGAAAATCGGACATCAATCGAAAAGTCGGGTATGCAATACCAGGGTAAGGTACAAGAAATAAATCGACTTTTCGCCTGCAGTGGGAATATATAATAGCCTATATATAATGTAATGTAGCCTATGTCACTCAGAAAATATGCAACTTTGAGAATGGTGAAAGAATTTTTAAAATCCGTCTAGTGTTTGTGTGAAAATTAGTGTTTTTGATGGAGTTTTTTTCTAGTATGTACTATCAATCGAACCCAAGACTTTAAGCCTATATGCGTTGATCTCATGGTTCCAACAGATCATTCAGCTGATAAACATAATGCGAGGCACTGCGTATTACACAAATACATTGGTTCATTACCCTTAAAGGATATAAATTTCAATGCGATCGAGTCCCGTTGTGACACTGCTTATATAACCGTTTACCATAACTACATGACCACTGAACGATTTATTTGTTTATGCTAATAAATTTCAATGACTAACTGTAAAACCTTTTTTGTTAAAGCCACATTATATATTTATTAGTGTTTTCTTGTATTATGTATATTTGTGGAGCTTTTTTAAAAAAAACATGCTATTAAAACTAAAAATTTAATTTGAATATTTCTTAAAACACTGTTGTTTTGTAATAAAATATAACCATAAGAAATTGGATTACACGTAATTTAAAAATTTTAATCATCTATAAAATACTGACAATTTATAAAAGTATTTCCTGTGCCGGCTTAAGTTAAACCATAACATTATGTTTTTTGTCGTTATAGGAAATGAAAATAAATTGAAAGTGGTTGTAATTCCGGCAAATAAATACAGCGTATAAGCTCAAATTTAAATTGAGTCACAACCAAGTGCATAATGTTTGCTAAATGTCAGGTGAATTAATTTTACCGCGCAAGAGAAATCAATTATGAATGCCAAAGGTGAACCACAGACTATCCTCTTCTAACCGTGCACCCATTTTGTGTTGTGAATCTGTAGCCGAGATTGACGTTCTATTTTTGAACGGTGGGCGTGTCACTGTCCTCGGTCAGTTTTCCAACAAATTTAAAATTTTATTTGACTTGCACTGGATCCATTTTGATTCCACGAATTCGGAATAAACTCGTAGTCAGAGAATGTTGGCAATTATAATTTATTATACGTTATTAAAATAAATTTAGATTTAATTGGCTAAGCATCTAAGCGGAAATTAAATGGGCTTTAAAGCCCATTTAATTTTAGCCCCTTGCAATTTTTCAGCGTTGATTTCTTTTTAACATCATTGATTTTAATTTACATTTATTTGCACTCCAGAACTACAGAGCTAAAGTCCAAATTATTTTACACTTTTCTTTTAAATTAACTGCATTTTGTTATTATTATTTGTTATTGTCAGCCATAAGAGGAATATTTATGTTTTTATTGTGGCCGTGTGTAAATGTATCAAGGTCACATTGTGGTCACATTTGTGTGTTCGATCACGGAATATGGTATTCCCTGAAAATATACAATACAATAACATGATTTTAACATTTTTAACCACAAACGAACGAGGTTTCCAATTCTACTTTTGTTATTATATGTATTATTACTAAAATAATAAAAAGTATCGATTTTCTTTAGATTGAATGAAAAAATATCTGTTTAAGGTGAAGAATGTAATTCGGCACACTTTACAAAATCTGAAATCGATAAGTAAATTTATCAGTTACCTACATAGGAAGCGTAACAGTTTTTTTTAATAACGATACAAAACACATTATTTAAACATATACTTACCCGAATAAATGCAAAAGGAATTTCGATTCTTTTATATTAAACAAAACTTGCAGCTCGACACTTCTTCCGTATTCAATTCAGTGTTGTTTTTTTTGCATACTTTTTTTTTTTTAATTATTTTAAATAAATACAATTCGATATGATATAAATATTGAAATATTATTTTTACTTTTAAAACTGCTATGTTGGTACTCTATACACAATCACACAATAAGAGTATAGGTAAGTATTTTTGTATTTGGAAGGTGCATATTATGATATAAGTATTATACTATTTCAAGTTTAGACTTTAATCTGATAAAATAGATTCCAAATTGCAAAAACCCACAATGGCTCTCATTTATTTGTTTATCAATAACATGCATAATGTAACACAATGTTAACCAAATTTCCATGAAGGCGGCCCAATTTCCCGGCAATAAGAACGAAGATGGATTTACGAGCACAAATCCAGGAACGATTTGCGTCATAGGTTGGTACTCGTCTTATAATAAATATACTTGAGTTATATTGAACTGAGGTTGCGCGCCATGCTGTCTCACTTTTTTTTAAATTTGTCGTCAATCTGTGGCATTGGGTTTTATTTAAACAGCCATGTTCCGTGATACGATTAAATTTTGTGTTTAAAGTCTATTATGTTTTAGTGCTAATATTTACAGATACTGTATCATAGATATATTAAAATTTAAACTGTCCTTCTCTTTTATTCAATGAAGTCGTAATCGTTAGATAAAATAAAAATCAAATTCTTTGCGAAATTATACAACGGGTTTAAAACTCATTGTATACCTTAACTAGCGGTGCGCTCCGACTTCACCCGTGGTACGTTCCTCAATGTATGGACTATCTATCACTAAAATAATTTTTCAAATCGGACCAGCAGTGCCTGAGATTAACGTGTTCAAACAAACAAACGAACAAACTCTTCAACTTTATAATATTAGTATAAATAGTAGTGACTAGTATGCAAGGTAGTACTTATTTGTTTAAATTACCTTATCTTTATCACTTCATTTATTTAATCTGCAATGATTAAATTTTTAAAAGTCTATCGGATCCTAATGTTGAAATCTATTAAACCAATTCGTTAAAATATTTCACTGAATATCGATAACCAACAATACTAAAAATATTATATATATTAAGTTTTTAGCAAAATAAAAACACTACAATAATAAAAACAAATAAAAGCAACAGTATATATGATAACCTAATAAATGTGGATTACCCATTTAAATGATATGACTTACAAATTAAATAATTATAATAATCAACGTAGAAAATACTAATTGCTTATGATTTATGAATTATATTATATTATATTCATTATTTATACAAACACGTAATAAATGATCGTGTTCTTATAAATAGTTTTCAAACATCAACATACGTAATATTTATCAAACACCTGATACAGAGTGCAAATATGATATAATTATAATTAGACATTTTATCAGAGGGAACAGTACGTTATAATCAATCTTTATCAAAGGAAATAGCTAATTAACGAGTATGCTATACGTATGTTATTTACACACTTTATGAAAATCAATTATTTACAAAAATTACCTTAATATATCTAGGTATACCATGGATAATATAATACTATACTATATTTTATACTATTTATATCAAAGTCAAAGTTATAGTCAAATGCATTTATTTTGATTTAAGCACCAAAGGGGAATTTACGAACATCAATACACATTTATAATAAAACAATTCTTAAAAATTACAATAACATAAAAATTTGCAAATCACAATTATTACAATTTCTATTCAATATTCACATCATTTATATACATTTACAATTGTATTTACTGATTGCTGCAGATTCATTTTGGACTCTATGTTATATATACTACAAAATTGATCAGGCGGAATCGTAGACAAAGCTCTGCCTATCGGTTATAAAAAAGATAATCGTGACGAAAACGCAATTCAAATAAAAACTAATGAAATAAATTGTAAAGCACACACAAGCCGCGAAAAACTGCTTTATATCGAGTATTTTCGTTCAAAACGCATCGCTCATCGTACGATTTTTTTATTTAGCATTGTCGTCATTTACCGAAATAATCGAGTACAGCTGACGCGTCTATAAAATTATCTGCTTATATCATATCAATTAATAGACTTGCTAATATATCAAGTGTACATTGAACAGTTTGCCGCCAAGGGGTCATTGAATCACGAGCAGAACTCGTAAACAAAACAGCGCATCGTCACTTACCATCCTTTGATCTCACTTTGACAAGCGTATGTTTATTTTCCTTTAGCTGACTGACGGTCTTCTTGTTACGAGCTTTAAGTTGGTAGCGTCTTATAAGATTAACTACTTGTTCTATGAAGTAATACGACAGGTTGTTAGGGTACTATATTGTTTTACTACTTTGTAGTGAGTTGGTCGGTTGTTAACCGGCTTGTAAAGCTTATAAAACAATTGTGATTATGGATGTCTGATACGATACTTTAATTAACTGCCTTATAAAATTTAAATTATGGTATTAGTGATACGACTATGCCTTAATATTAGTAAGAAATAAAGGTTTGTTAAAAAGAAGCATTTACGCAACCGCTCTTGCAAATTTAACCAAATCTATAGCACAATGTATGTTTTTTACAAGCACCGAAATACCACGGCAAATAAACAAAATCTATCAATTTCTTCTAGGTCACTCAATTCATCACAAATTTGGGTTATTTATGGCCCGAAACGATTTATTCCGTACATAGTCCGAAAATAAAATCCACCATGTCAGCACCGTTTTTGCGATCAAAGCTTCCGCAAATACAGTATAATCGTGTTTGGGAGAATTCAATGTGGTGTTACTGAGAATGCGTGGGCTGCCATGTAAGCAAACGAGACGTTTATTAATGATTATGCTTTTATATAGAGAAAACTGGAGCTTTTCGTTTTAGATTTAACCTGTGGTTTCTGTCAATTTAGTTATCTATATTCAAGATATTAGTGTAGGTTGCGTTAATGGCATAACAGGATAGAGAGTTTCGGGCATCTTGTGGGATCAAAAGAGAGTTATAAATTGCATTTTCCTTGTATTATGATGACGATGTAATTTTCCTTATAAGTCAGTGGATAAATATTTGTTTATATAAGATGTGTAATAATTTATAAAGTGCATAATAATTCCTTTGGTTTATTTTAGAATTGATCAAATTGTCCTCATATATCTCCGAAAACCTGCTCAAGATAATATGATAAAAACAAATATTTTTATTTATTATTCTAACAGTAGAACTATGTAGTTCAATAGGTATCCCTAATACAAATTAAGCATATAACCAATAAAAACTAAGGCATTAGAAGTCACAATTAGCAAGAACTTTCAATGAAGGCGCCACATTATATTCATACTATATGTATATAGTACATATGTACTATTCTAGTGATTCGGAATGACGTCCAAACCCGGTCCATAAAGCGGAGTGTACACAAACATGCCGGCGAGTTTACACTTGCCTTTTAGCAACTCATTCGCAGAAATACTATATTGGCTTGCCGCCAAAATCTAAATGGTGGAGATCTTCACGAACTCATCTCACCCTAGTATTAGTCATTTGATATTTATTTGCCTGGACACGACTTTCCGATTAATTACAATGTATGGGTGTAAGGAATATTAGAAAGTGAGATACATTTAGATGATACTAGCTGCGCCCCGCGGTTTCACCCGCGTAAGTCCGTATCCCGTAGGAATATCGGGATAAAAAGTAGCCTATATGTTATTCCAATTGTCCAGCTGTCTATGTACAAAATTTCATTGCAATCGGTTCAGTAGTTAGTGCGTGAAAGAGCAAAAAACACACACACATCCTTACAAACTTTCGCATTTATAATATTAGTAGGACTAGTAGGATGTTTGACAATAGCGTGCTATTATTTCACGCCGGCTTTCTGTGGGGGTGTGGTACTTCCCCGGAGTGAGCTGGCCCAATTCATGCCAAAGCGTGCTTGACTCCCACATAACATAACATCTTGTGAACAATAGGTGTCTTCTATTTCTTAATAATCTGTAGAAAAATATTTTAGGCAATCTAGCTAAGACCAGTGACCGATTTATTTAATATCAATTAAGCGGATTAATTATAATTTGTATAAGATATCTGGGGATCACATTAAGAAATCAAACCGAAAATCATCAAGAAATCGGCTGACGTAATTTCATTTCAATGGCGCGAAAGCAGCTGTAGTCTGAATAAACCAATGCTTTTTATAATCTGTGATGAAAAAATAGGACAGACTATGTTAAACACGTGAAATAATTGCCATCGCTATCCTACTACTAATATTATAAATGCGAAAATTTGTAAAGATGTGTGTGTTTGTCAGTCTTTTACACAAGAACTGCTGAACTGATTGCAATGAAATTTGATACGTAGATAGCTGGACAACTGGACTAACATATAGGCAAATTTTTATCCCGATATTCCTACGGGATACAGATTTACGCGGGTGAAACCGCGAAGCGTAGCTAGTAAAGAATAAAGTATCGATTAACTGTCGATTATATTATCGCTACTTATCGTAGTTTCCTCGAAATTGTAATGAGTGATAAATATGATATTGTTATCTGGACATAAATTAGATTACGAGGTAAGCAAGCTGAAATCGATTCGTAGCAGATAACAAGATGTCTAGACATTGTTGTGATAATAGATTGAGACATAAAAATAGGAGTTATGTAAATGAATAGTGAATAAATCTATCTATTATTTATAAAAAATTAAGTTCGTTTGTTTGTTTCAGCGCGCTAATCTCAGGAACTACTGCACTGGTAATTCACCCTTCAGTAATTTCACCCTTGTATATGTAGGTGATACATAAATTATATATGCTATATATGTACTACGAGCAAAGTTAGTATAGTATAAGTGAATAGTTGAGACATTTAATTTTTAGTGTTATAGCATTCAGAATTTTTCATAGTATGAGACATCGAATCCTAAGTCGACTATAAAATCTAAAAAAAATCTTTTTACATTTTAATTCACACACTAGTCTCAACATAACTATTTCCATAATATCTGCATATATAAAAATGGATCGCCAAATTTGATACTAGACGTTAAACTCGAGAATCTCGTCTCGACCAATTCTTCTAATTTTTTTTAATATTAATGTTTAAGTACAAGAAAGGTTCTTCTGGAGAGAAAACGTAGGTACCAAAGATGAAGCCTGGCAGACTGCTAGTATGAAAAAAAAAAAAACAACAGACAATAGACAACTGTGTTTAAATAATATATCTATTATTATAATAGATAGCGTTTAATGAATATAATCAATGTACTTCCCATTGAACGATTTAGATAATCGATGAGTACTATGTGTGTCAAGGCAGGCCCTAACGTAGGGCTGCCACTATTTATTGTTATGTAGGTTGTGCGTAGGACAAAGGTCATTATAATGAAATTGGTGTTATTTAAATAAGCCTTGAGTTACATTTACGGGTAAAAAATTGTACACGTCATTGGTTTCTTTCGGTTTGTTCTTTATATAAATAGTTAAGTATAACTTAAAGAGAATGCAATTTTGTCATGATGAGGTTTGGAATCAGCATCTGTCATACAATATTAATATTTATATAAAATAGTGCCTAAGAGAAATATTACTATAAATTAATGTATGTAATTTGAATGACATTATATTTAATACTGTTAAATTTGGTAAAAACAATCAATGTTATTAATTTTAAGACCCATCAATTTGATTGATGATGAGATGCATAGGATTAAATAAATCATAATATGAAGGCGCAAAATATGTATGTAAGTTTTTTTATGAATGAAATGTACATGAAGGAAGCCGCGTGAAAATAGAGTATACACTTTCTTGGTATGTACTACCATATTTGACATATAAATTATTAATAATTGTATTGACAGCCCTAGTAGCTTTAGTAAGTATAAGGTCATTAGAAATTACAATATGATGGAATAACAATTTACTATCGTTCCGCCAAAGAATATTGGCTTTGAATTCACAATTGTCACTATTGAGGATATGAAATGACTTTAATTTGTTTATGGAGTTTTTTTCTCAACTGGCAATTCCTTGAGAATGTACATATGGCCTCGTGTTCTTCTTTTTCTTTTTCTTTACTGGCAATACCAGATACCACCGAGGACGCATTCTGCCATGTCAAGTTTTGAACAGATTATGGCCTCATGTTAGGGGATTGCATAAAATTTTGTCAAAACGCATACATTGAGTAAATTTTACATTGCTGCAAACATATTGTGTGAGAGGGAATTGTTAATGTCTTTTACTTTTGTTTACTTTATTGACAAGCGTTTAAATTTTTCTTTAAAAGGCTTTATGCCGCTTATTTTTTGTTAAAATGAAGCATCAAATTGTAAAATATAATAGACTTAACGACCTTACTCAACACGACTTCCACTCTTATAAACCAATCTGTTTAAAAAGATATGCAATGTTTATAGCAAAAGTAAATTTTAAACACATTTCATTACTGTTCGGATATTCACACTGTAGAGAAGTGGAGCAAGGTGTGAAGCTTACGTAAATGTGTCATTGGTGTCAAGAAACTAGGACAAAAATCTTATTCAAATTGTTTTACGAGATGTATTCAAGAGCACTTGATTACTTCTGAAAGCGCCAGATACTTTGTAAAAGATATTTGTTGTTATTTTAAGTGAATGTCGTAATACTGAAGCAATCCGAAAATGAACAGTGAAATTTTTGCTAAAAAGTATTGCAGTATATATGCAAATATGCCTTTAAATAAGAATTTAGCTTCTGGAATGCCTTTAAATAAGAATTTAGCTTCTGGAAGTTTATAGCATAACAATACGTACCAAAATTGTTTTCTGATGAACTTCCTAGCTATTGCATCGTTGTAACATCGCGGTAGGCATCTATCAGAAGTGTTCGAAAAGTCGGGTTAATAATATAATGAATAAATCGCGTTTAAAATCCGTTAAAAAGTTTTAAATTTCTAAATATCATACAGAATTTTTATTATTGGTTGGGTTTTTAATCAGGTTAACCATATTTCAAATATTTTTTTATTCAAATTACTAGAAAATCCTTCTGCTTTTTATAGTTTGGTTTGTATGCCTAAGTTATATAAGTTATCTATGATATACATTATGTATAAATCGTTTTTTCCGGATTATAAAACATTAATGACATTTTGAGCCTAAGAGGCAATTTTAAGATTTACTCGAGCGCGTCTGATTTCATGTCATTCCATGAGATTCCGTGTCCTGTTATTTTTTGCAATTTTGTGAATCTGTGAAAGGTTCCCCCAGCTAAAAGAGGAAACATTATAGTAACTTCTTTTCCTATACTCATCTTATCTACTAATTCTATTGGTTGGTTGAAAGGTTTCCACCACGCTCGAGTAAATTTACATTTATAATCATGGCCTCCCCTACTACCAACATTACACAATTAAAAATAGCAATAAAATACCTAATCTATGGATTTTATAGCAGATATATAAAGTACATAACAACATTAAATGTATGCACTGATACTTACATGTATTACATTGTTATTCGTAGACGTACGTGTGTTTCACTCTAATAGATAACATAATAACTAATATTTATTCTTTACAGACAAGTCGGGAATAAGTCCTCTGTATTAAGACTAAGGATTTTTTTCTGAAACTCCTCTGGGAATCGAAATTTGTTCAACTACCTACGAACGTATAAATGTGAAAGTTTGTTTGTGTGGATTTTGTATACAGACTATATATTTTTTATCCTGATTAAATGCTCCCTTGGGATAAAACAGGAAGCTTAATACTATAATTTCATAAAAACTAACTACTGTAACTGATCTTTTGTTATTTTTCTTTGGAAATCTCCAATGAATTTCCATTTAATTAAAAATCACATTACATTTTTATTTAATACGCAATAAATTGCGTTTTATCAATCAAATGTTGTAAGGATGTGTGTGTGTTTGTTGCTCTTTCACGTAAAAACTACTGAACCGATTGCAATGAAATTTGGTACGTAGACAGCTGGACAACTGGAATGACATATAGGCAACTTTTTATCCCGGTATTCCTACGGGATACGGACTTACGCGGGTGAAACCGCGGGGCGCTGCTAGTCATATATAAAATAAATTTGTGCCTCCATTCCCCCCTTTCTCCTCCTCCACAATATTATCTTTATCATCATCATCATCATCATCATCAGCCCATATATGTTCCCACTGCTGGGACACAGGCCTCCTATGAGGGTTCAGGCCATAATCCACCACGCTGGCCAAGTGCGGGTTGGCAGATGTCACATGTCGTCGAACTTTTTAATTCTTGGACATGCCGGTTTCCTCACGATGTTTTCCTTCACCGTTAAGCAGTGGTGATGTTATCCACATGCGCAGATAAATTGAAAAATCAATTTATTCCCTGCACGCTCGCCCGGTCTCGAACCCCGACTTATCGATTTTGAAGTCCGAGGTTCTCACCACTGAGCCACCACTGCATACTGAGCCACCACTGCATACTGAGCCACCACTGCATACTGAGCCACCACTGCATTATCTTTATAATAATATTAAATGCCCTTACCGAAAACTGGTCACAAAAACTAACAAGACTTTACAATCTTTTTCTTGAAAACAAATGAATTAAAGATAATAAAAAACTGTTCCACGATACATAATAACTAATTAAATAGCCTTTAAAACACATAGACTTAAATGACACCCCCTGTTCCATGAAAAAGAGATCAAATGTCACAATTATTGGATTTTCAAAGGCCATTTGAGTGGATTCATGGAAACAGGAGTGTCGGTTACCCCACGCTCCAGTAAATTTACTGGTTGAGCGACTGACCTGAAATATTTAATTAACCACTCTAGCTTCAGGGCTTTTAAAATATTGCTTGAAGCACAACATTTTTATAAGAAGTAAACAGAAATATGGTCGAGGATATTGTGCGTTAGGGAATGAATATTAAAGTATTATGAAACGATTAAGAAGAGGTTTCTTTTATTATATCAAGAAGTATTATTACTTTTTATAGCCTTCTTGTAATGAAAATTTTGTACCAAGTATTTTAACAATGTGTTTTTATCGAAATTATAAACACACAAATTAGAATTATACATAAAAATACGTAACTACTTAAAATCGGGAATATTGAATTGTTCTTAAAAAATACGATTAAATCTCATTTTTTAAATTACAACCTACTTTCTATTGTTATCCTACTATTCCTACTAGTCCTTCTAATATTATAAATGCGAAAGTTTGTAAGGATGTGTGTGTTTGTTGCTCTTTTACGCAAATACTACTGAACCGATTGCATGAAATTTGGTAAGTAGATAGCTGAACAACTGGAATAATATATAAGCAACTTTTTATCCCGATATTCTTACAGGATACGGACTTACGCGGGTGAAACCGCGGGGCGCAGCTACACATTAAAATTATTACGATTTAACTCACGGGCATAAATATTCCATCCGTTGTAGTATGTAGTAAGACGTAAATAAGGATTCTGTAAATAATCTGTTTTGAAACTTCAAAAGAATAATTGATTAGATTTCAGTTGAAAATATTACACAAGTGGTTTGAAACTACAGTTACGTAGAACCACTAATTCATTAGTTTATTAAAGCGATATTTTATCAGTTGAATGAGTTTTACTACCAGGAAACTGATGCGTGACGCTGATGTGACGACACCACACGCTATATTAATGAATGAATAATTTTTCGTATGAATCGCACGTTAAATTACATTAGGGACATGATGTTAGCAATCAGCTAAATTATTCCAGGCGTTTATATTTATTTCTATGAAATATGTGTTTGGGTTGTGTGTTATAATTTATCCATATGAATCGATCTTTTCAGTTTAAATATATTTTATAGACTAAAAATCACACTTTATTTAATGATAGAATCATCTAGATGTTCTCACTTGCTCTCATACAGAGAATACGTAAACAAATCATTACAACTAGCGATCACAATCAGAATATTGAGACAATTTCGTAACATTATTTTATTGTAAGCGATGCTTTATAAGTGAACAAAATTTCCAGTTAAAAGTGGGATGAATTCGTATTTAATGGAGTCGGTGACATACAAACGTAGTAGCATACAGGTGAAGCTAATAAAAGTGTGTTAATAGTGGCAATCAGACTATTCATAATTCCTCGAGTGATTTTTACATGAAGTACTTTGTATGAAGAATAATATTCATAGCGAAAATAAATTTAACCATTTTTACACGCTTTTACACGCTTTTTATTAGCTTCACCTGTATGTTTGTATGTTTGTTTGTTTGTTTGTTTGTTTGTTTGTTTGTTTGTTTGTAACCGACTTCTTTGGGCGCGATTTTGACCCACTTTAAACGGCCAGATTTCGTTCAAACTTTGTAGATTTATTGAGGACCGATGACAATACACTAATTTGATAAAATTATTCCATTTTTCAATTTGCAAAATATGATAAAAGCGTGTTTTTTTAGTTTTTTTAAACTATTATAATATTTATTCTTGTCATCGTATTAAAAGCCCTGTAGGTGTGTTACACATAACATAATGTATGAACCGAAAGATAAGAAGACACAATTAAATATTTATTTTTATTTAAACATTCCCTTGACGGTAACGTATGTCTTTTAATTTTATTATATTAGGGGCTTACTCAAGACATATCTAGATGTAATTCGATCAAGTTCGATTATTATACTGAATGAAAACTGAAGACTAAGACATGGCTGGTGCGTCATGTGGTTTAAACTGAAATAAATACCAATCGAAAATTTTGATCTATTTCGATAATACACCACCATTCGATCTGAATATATAACTTGATAATTTATAAAGCCTTGTTGCCGTGAGAGACTCAATGTTATTTTACGTTCCCATGCCTAAAAATTACAGTAACTATAAATAAAAGACCACTTTAAACCACTTTATTGTTCATTGATAATTCCGTTATCCAAGGACATTTTAACTAGTTGTAAAAAGTAGTATTTCGTATTTATACATGTAATTCTCATAATTGCTATTACATTCTCACGTGTAAACAAGAACAAAAAGCTGAGACCTAATAGCCTAGATAATTTAAGTATCTGTTTTCACACATAACGGGTTATATTTTTTAACTATACTAGTGTGAGAATGTACTGTATATGTATGTATAATTTACAGTCAACGGATGCCCTATACTCTATGGATGAACGTACCTTAAGTCTTAATTAAGTCTGTAGAACGTTTACGTGGGTAGTTGCCCGTAAATATTTGTCCTTGATACATTTCACCACAGGTCATAAGTCCTTGATCTTCGTTGTGATATTCCTTTGTCTTTTTTAATACGTATTTAATACGATAACGTTTTATTTCTTTGCTTTCATGTTGAAGTATTTTTATTACTGTTAAGTGTTTAGTTGCAGGGTTGCCACTTACATAATAAAATAAATTATAGTTAAATAAACAATAATTAGTCAGGTGTTAGTCGGACTCGCGACTCGTAGGGTTCCATACAAGTAAGCTAAACAGTAACTCCATAAAATTGGTCAACCAACCAATTTATTACCGTGCTAACCGTTGTTTCACTCCGATTTTTTATTATTTACTGTTATAGCGGCAATTGAAATAGATTTGAAAATTCCAACTGTTAAGCTACCATAAAATTAAATCTAGTGTTAAACGCACGGTCACACGGACAGCGAAGTTTTAGTAATAGGGTCGTTATCCCCTATTATATCCTGTAGTTACAAAACCATAAAGACTCCTTTTTAAATAAAGCCTTGAAACAGCCTCGGATCTAAAAAGAGTTTATCTAAGTTTTAAATATATCCGTTCAATCATGGATGCGGGACACGATCTGTTTACGATGCAGTTCCTTATCAATTTCCTACTTTATTTTTAGACAATGTTGGTTTTTGACTCTGAGTCATGTTTCGCAATTGTTATTTGCACAAAACGATAAGGCGATGAGTTTATTTTATTTATTTTTAGTGCATTACTTCTACGCGGAGAAATGCTGTGTTAACTTATATGTAAATAGTTGTAATCCGTATGAGATATAGCCAATAGACATTTCTTGAATTGTTTTAACAGTCTTTCCTATTCTTTCTTCTCTTATTATTAGCTATCATGAAATAGCTCTAAAACGTTATCAAAATTTATGTATAAAGGTCAACTCTGGATTAGAGCCATCCTATCGCCTAGTGACTTCTCCCACACTGGAATAAGTATTGCTTTAAGATGTCATGGCAACCCCGTCTTCCATTGACCACCAAAATCTAACTTCCGCAAGTGTGAAGGATATTAAAATAGACAACAAAAATTTTTAAGTGTTTTGGACCTTAAAGTTTGCACTTGTATCATACCTAATGAAGAATTTTCAATCTAGACTTTAAGAATTCCACATAAGAAAACTAAGATCGGAAGCAAACTATCTTCTCCTCCATCTCCTCCTCTATCCTCTCCTTCGCAGCTTAAATGAGAACTTAAAACCAAAGGAGCTACACATATAGATATATGTTGTTATATTTTTAGGTTCCATAATGTAGCATACTAACTGTGCAGTAGTCTTAAAGCTTAGATGATGCGTTAATAAAAAAAATAAAATAAATCGCCGAAAAACCTGCGCTAAACTACCAATTTTTGTCTAAAATGCTAATGGACTAATGTCAGTGTTTCCTTTATCTACATAATGAAAATAGAATAATCAAAATCTGGCTACTCTGTAAAAAGTTATGCGTTTCGTACGTTGAAAATAGGTTTATTGCTTGATCAATCTAACAGTCAACACGTCACGATACAAACAAATTATTTTCCAATACAAACCACATTGATCCAAAAAGCTCGATGCGTCGCCTCTCTTCGTATCTTACGTAGGTTTAAACTGGCTATTTCCCTTGTTTTATTGCAGTTGCGTTTCGCTATTAAATAGTAAATAGGTGAAAACAGTCATAACCTCATTGCTTAGTAGGTTAGATTACGTGAACACAAATAATAATGATGTAAGAATATTGAGATTAGCTTGAGATCTTACTACGTGTTTGCGATTATAAATCATCGATATTATATCATTAAAACTTTTTATATGCTACAGGGAGCGTGGAAAGCTGCCAATGCTAGGTAAATTAATATAATATTTCAGTAATTAAACGTCAATTCGTTTTAACAAATACCAAGGTTTGTTTTTATAGAAATAGTTGCCAATACGGATTGTTGCCACTCGAATGTTTATGAATATTGATTTCAAAATTTAGCGTTACAAATTATGTAGCTATTACTTTTAAATCTTATGGTAATTCCGTAGAATTTTAGTATAACAAAGAGGCATTTACTGACTGTTGAGTTGTAATATTAATTGCTCAAATCAGCTAAAATCAGCTGTCATTAATTCGTTATTTCGATAAATCGTAGTTGTGGAAACGAAATGCTACGATTAAAAAGCTTATTTCTGTACAAAAATCTAGTCCGTTATCCTAATACACGTGAATCACTCAATATGAATGATAGGCCATAATTTTAGGACGTTAGTAACATCGATAGATAGAAAACAACTGAGGCGCACGGCTTTATTCGAGTAACACCCTAAATAATTTGCTAATTTAGACTATAATCAATGTCTGTGCCAGATTTCATTTAGATCCGACTAGTAGTATTTGCGTTAAAGAATAACAAACATACATCCATCTATCCTAACACACTTTCGGGTTAATTTGATTGTAGTAGCATTCTTCTATTTGAGAATTTAGTCTGATTTTAATTTCCCCTGTAAACACATGTAGAACCTGTGACACCAGAAGAAGTAAACAAATTAATTGACAATCTCTTTTCTCTGATAGTTGACGAGAGATTAAAATGTAGATGTTATGGTATAGTACAGTGAGTATACAGAACCTTCAGAAAAGAAGATGGTAAGGCTAGCATTGTTGTTGTCTTCGCATCCATGGTGATAACCCAAGCAGAATGTCAAGGAACAAGTATGACCCACTTGGATGTATATAAAATAATAGTAGACCTTATGGCTGCATAAGTAAATAGTGAATGTAACTAAATCATTATGAAAAAATCATATGTCTTCGTTGAGGTGTCTCTGTTTATTATTATCGGAGTATAAATCATCTATTCGGCGTTAAAAATTAACGAAACATAAAAGTTCAGATAGATCTTATGTACCATGCTGAGATCTGATATATAGTATTTGATCTGATTTAGAGGAATTTATTTATTTATTATTTATTTGTGTTTTACCTCATCACTTTTTACTGAGTGAACCCACTTTTATAATTTTTTTTAAGCTCACACATAACCAAATTTAAATTTATTCTAGTTCTGACAATTTGAAGTCGGATTAGTTTTTTTTTTTTTAAATAATTATATGTGTAGCTTTTTTTCACGTTATTAATTATATTTCCCTCGATTTACCTGACAGGTGCCTTGTCTGTTTAAATGTTCTTTTTTCTTTCTATGAAGAGCAAAAAAGCATTAAAGAAGCAATTCAAGATTTAAATATGACATGTCCTGTTATAGTATTTTCTTGTGTTTGGTTTCACGCGAGTATTATACATTTAGAAATTAAAAAGGAGTCTCTAACGGGGAGTCTCCCCGTGACCACGCTCGCTGTAAAGTGTTCGAAACGTCGGGTTAATAATATAATGAATAAATCGCGTTTAAAATCCGTTGAAAAGTTTTTAATTTCTAAATGTCCTGTTATTATTTGGGATCATATGTAAGACCTAAATTCAGGAAATCGTTCACAACATATTATTAGCAATTGTATTACGGTTATCTCATAGTCATTGTCTTTATTTCGACCCACTTACGAGCAATAAAAACGTTGGGATGAAGACGGTCTAATAACTGGTACATACTGGTAAAATGCAATCGGGCAACGCTAATTACATAGCTGTATGTACTAGATTTCAGTCAGTCACTTTGACGTAGAAACAGTGAAGTGATAAGGACGTAAATTGGAGTTACGTTACAGTATGTTGTCTGTATCAAAATTATCATCTTAATTATTGTGTATAGCAAGAATTTACTAAAAGTTACCCTTTTCTTGCTTGTGCTTTAGCTGTTACCGCTTTAAAGTTGTATGAAGGTTTAACGGACGTTTTGATTCACTAAAAATCTTATCTTACTAATATTAAAATTGCGAAAGTTTGTAAGGATGTGTGTGTGTTTGTTGCTCTTTCACGCAAAAACTACTGAACCGAGTGCAATGAAATTTGGTACGTAGAAAGCTGGACAACTGGAATAACATATAGGCAACTTTTTATCTCGATATTCCAACGGCATACGGACTTACACGGGTGAAACCGCGGGGCGCAGCTAGTGATTAATAAAATAGAGAGCGTATGATGTATTTTATTTTTATTTGGCCATACTATCAGTATGGGAATAGGATCGTCGATGGTATTGGTATATTTAGTAATCTGTGGTATTGGTATACATTTTATCTATTAACATTTATTTACAATAGCTAAAAACGAATTGTCTCAACGTAATAAAACAAACGAAAGGCTTTAGTGTACCTACATATTGTTCTTTGCGTAAGACCTAAAATTCGAGACAGTTACTGAAATGAACGGATAGGCGGACAAAACATTATACACTCATAATTTTAATTGCCAAATTTGCGTCTGATGGTACTAAGAAATGAGAAAAATCACACAATTAACATTCATTCGACCATATAACAGACACGTTTTAAGCGGTGTGGACTGGTTCACAAATGGTTCGAGTCTTGTTAATAGGTTTGGGACAGTACTGCGAAATAAATGCATGCGTCATGCTTGCTCTTCGTGACCGTACGCTTTGCGAATCTCCTAAAAGACTGTGCACGTGAATCAATAAAATTTTAGCTTACGCCTCAATTACTTGTATCCAAGCAGTATCAAGAATCACGGAGAGATGGTAACAAAATTACAACTTCAATGTAAATCATCTAATTTGAAACTACAAACTATCGAAGTTTTTGGTAGAAGAAATATATAGATAACTCTTGGTGGTAAGAAATAGATAGATAACTCTTTATTTGCAACAATACAAATGAACAAATACAAAAATGACACAAACACTCGACACAATAACGCACAAATAGGCTGCCTAATCGCTAAGATAGCGATCTCTTCCAGACAACCTTTGACCGGATTAGAGTTTACGAGCTATAAGAGGTTGATGGTGCCCAACACCAGAATTATTAAAAAAAAAATTAGATAGTTTCCATATTAAATTAATGATACATAGGTTTACCGTTCCGAAATATCTGCGCTGAAGTTATTGACGTCGTAAGATGAATCCTATGATTAAACCTCTCGAAGTCTCGACACTGAAATATAACTTTCTAATTGCGAATATTGGAGCTTCACGAATGCACGTGACAATCAATTTGCAGGACCAAAGTAAAAGATATTAATATTTAATGCTCATATAAAACGAGTACAATATTTGCCGTAACTGCTTTCAAATGCATCATTTTTCGTCACAATTAGCACTATTATGCATGTATACTAGTAATTCAGACCGGCTTGACACGATCTCTACGCTTCTTATAATCAAATAAAAATTATCAAGTATTATACAATCTTAATTCTTAGCAAAAAAAAGTTATTTTTATTACTTAGATAGTATTTTTTCAAACAAACCTGTTGGAAAAGAAACAGTATGGTAAAAACTGTTCTAATACCATTGGATAAATAGTCTTCGTTTGAATGGACAAACATGCTAGTGAAATCGATCGTTTATGTATATAGAAAACAGCTGAAAAACATTACATCACAATGATAAACCTTGTTCAAATATATTGGGCACAGATACACAGTAACTCAGTCAATATTTTAAGAGCATTTCACGAAATATTTAGTGAAATATTGTGGTGGTATTATGACGTTGTTGAATATAATATATATATATAAAAAATGTTTACGTTTTCGAATTTTTATTTGAATAAGCTCAAGAGCGTTGAAACGATGCAAAAACATACACGCTTTTTTAATTGTTCAGTGCGTATGTCTGAATAGAAAAATCTATTTGTTTCAATGAGTTCGCAACAGGCCAAAATCAATGAGATACTTCTCATGTGGAATGGAAAAAAAGTAACTCAATAGCAATGGAATATACCATTACATTCATAAAACAAACACATAAAGATATGAAGCCAATAAAATCCAATCTATAGTCATTGCTAGAATTATTGTCGAGTCATAGATTTCACGCGTGTTCATAAAACTGTAAAGCGAAATTCCAGGATCGTATTGCAATAAATATTCCATACTAGCGGTCCGCCTCGGCTTCGCTCGTGGTACATATATAACCTATAGCCTTCCTCAATAAATGGGCTATCTACACTGTAAGAATTTTTCAAATTGGACCAGTAGTTGATGAGATTAGTGCGTTCAAACAAACAAACTCTTCAGCTTTATAATATTAGTATAGATAATATAACATATAGCGTATAAAATAGCAAAAACCGCTTAAAGAGGGCTCAAAAGATTTCTGAATATTTAATTTGGTTGATAATCATTTTTATTTCAACTAAAAAAGTAACAACAATCTATAAGACATGATGATGTAATGACGCCAAACGTAGATCAAACGTAATGTAAGCAATGGCTTATCGAAGACAATTTATCGGTAATAAACACCGTCATTAAAGATTTTCGTCATGGACACAGTGTGCCTGAAATTACTTCCTCAGTCCCAATAGATATTTGGCATTAACATCACAAATGTTATTGTTAAAACTGACGTGTGATTCATTACTTTGGAGTTATTGCTTTTCACTTCCTTTAATTATTATTTTTCTACTTTGTAGGGCATAGAGGAAATTTTGTTGTTTTCATCTATATAAAACAACCTCAAAAAATTCGTTTTATCGATTTATCTCGAAAACTATTGAACCAATTTAAAAATTCAAGAAACCTTGTTTTTCCTTGAGTGACCCGGGTTATTTATTCTTATACTGGGATAACCCTTGCAGCGCCGGTACGACCAAAGGTGATTTTTTACATTTCTATCGTTTCTTTTGTTCTGGTGAGGTTAGAGACTAATTTCCTAACTGCCGATGATCAATAACGAGAAATAAATCAAATTAATTTCAGGAAATGATACAGGATACTAGACTAAATGGAAGCTTAGAAAACCAGACGATTAAAGATTAAGGACTTAATAAGTGCCATTCATATTACATGCTATATATTTCACAGGTGAATCGGAAAATCGGGGCCATTCTAATATATCAGAACAAATATTAAAATATTAATTTTTTCATAAATTTTTTCGTACCTACATTCTTTATTCCATTACCATATACAGTGAGTAGTCTGAATGAGATTATTTTTAATTTTAAGGATCTGTTTCTGTGTTTCAGTACAGTTGTCTTGTCAGATCTATCCATATATTCTATAGGAATGGCATCTATCTCCCTCACACTGGTATATTATATTATATCAAACAATTATTTATATGGTTATAAATAAGTATTACCTTGAATATTGTATGTATATTTGTACAAGAAAGGATCTTTTATATCCATGAATTTTATAAATGCATACGAAAAGCTAGCTTGCGAAGTAGTCGCTTGAAGTAGTCGGCGAAAGCTGGAATAGCTAATAATAGAACTTGCTTCACTTATCTGCTACTGGATTTATAATTGAATAAATAAAGATTTCGAAAAATACCACCACATTAATGGTCAGCGATATGAAGATGTAGAGACATTAAACGATATACCTAATAATAATCTACACAATAAGCACTCGAATCATTATCATTAATTAAGTCTATTTAAATGATTTCAATATTAACAGTCACGTTGCATCCAGCATGGTGTCGGTTGGCCACGTGTCGCCTTGTTTGCCAAACATCGGATGTTGTTTCCGATAGTGATCCTCAATGGTCGATTGTTTTACACACAAGGAATGATAACTACGGGTTTTATTCAAGCGTTATGTGTTAACGACGCTCAGTGTATTGCGTTTTCTAAGAGACGACTAAGACAGCTCTTCATTTGCGAACGATGTAGGTTCATAAATTACATATTTTCAATTCTTGCTGTAGGCAATTTGACAGGGATAATTTTAATATTAATTAATTGCAAATTTAACTAACTCTATGCCAAATTTTTGCTTAACAAGAATAATAATATTAAAAACGTGAAAGTTTGTTTGTTTCGATGTTTGTCCGTCAATCACGCTGGAACTACTGAACGGATTTTGATGAAATTTTGGTATACAGACAGTGTATGAGTTGACTTGGGTGATAAGATACTTTTCATTCCGATTAAATGCTCCTTGAGATAAAACAAGAATCTTGATATCCGGGCGAAGCCGGGACGGGTGTCTAGTGTGTATATAATTACTCACAGTTCTGTATAAATATCGGGCTTCTATGAGGTATAAAACTATTCATAAAGGGACATTGGTCTAATTGTGACAGTGCAATATTGCTTTACTTCAAAAATGTAGATTTTTCATCTAGTATACCTCACATCCTTGAATTTTATACTTATTTTATGTATGTACACACCTTTTTAGGTTCAAATTATAAATTTCACATACTACAATATCATCAATTATATACACTTCATTAACTTGCCTTACATTATGTTGTAAGTGAAAATAAGGGTAAAAGTAGTAATTCTACTGATTATATAATTACTGGTTTATTTACCAAATTAATACATAACTGGTTCCACTCAAATAATTAATGTACCGCAAATTTTAATGGTCACGTTTGTTACTCGATTGCGCGAGAAGGGGTCATGTTTTTCTAGTACATTCATTTAAGCTTGATTTGTATTTATTATGAATAGATTTGTCGCGACATTGAAGGATTTAATGTTTCAAAAGTTTCTGCTATCGACATAATGTCACGTTGTATATTTCGTGTTATGTCAGGCCCAACGTGAGAATAACAAATGGTGATGGATGTTATTGTTATACTTATTAGATGCTTCTTTCGTAATTTTATATGATAAACATACCATTTTTTTTTGTATAAAATTTAATAAGTCACTAAAGGCGTCATTTAACCACTCAACCATTTTGTAGCCTTCTCGATACAGTGGTTAATATGTGAGTGTACAAGTGAGGTATCCTGGGTTCGATTCCCGATGGAACTCACAAAAAAATGTGTCGGTCTGTCAGAACGCAGAAGACTGATCACCTCCTTATCCACAAAGTAAATCGATCAGTGAAACAGGTGTATATCATCTGCCCCATACCACTCTAGGGGACGCGGGCCGTCACTTTTTTTAAAATCCCCCATACCCCACACGGGCCTTCACTTAAAGCCATAAGACAATAGAGTTTCAAGGTCGGTTGTGAATGTCGCAACTCTAACACCATCCCTGTGAACGAAATAATGGCACGTGGGGCGGTCCAACGTGAGACAAATAATTGTTATTCTAGTAATTTCAGCCCACGTGAATTTCAACAGAGGCCGAAATCAGGAGAGAATTGCACAGGATATTTGCTCGTTATAATTTAAAATGAATTAATTGAAACTATGATTGTTTCGTATGTTGACCGCTTTTTAACCAACTTCCAAACACGAAAAGGACGAGGTTCTATGTATGTCTGTATGTATTTTATGTTGCGTAAGTTAGCCCTACGAAACAAACAAACAAATTCTTCAGCTTTATAATATAAGTGTAGATGAAAGTGTAGTTAGGAGGTGGTTGCATTATCACCAATTA
>NC_052128.1:5060106-5064687 GCF_012273895.1 Zerene cesonia | reverse complement strand
ATACTTTCTGGAGGTACTTATTAATAGGTAAGGTACCTTCCCTTATAATAATCTGACGCGCTCGAGTATATCCCAAAATCCCCTCTTGGGCTCCCCTACTATAAGGATCTGAGGATGGAAATTCAGCGAAATGGACGAAAAATTCACTAATTCACAGTGAAGTCTTAGAAGTAAATTTTTAACGCACTTCCCAGTTTCCGGTTATTAGAAACACATTAAACCAATTCTTCGTTTTAATTTATGTTATTAAAAGTTGAGAAATTTTTAAAGAATAGAAAAAATTTGATCACGAGGCAGGATCCTGTCATTTGTAAAGCATTTCAATGCTATAAAACTAAAAATTAAATTTAAAGTTTTTCGTTTATTTTCGGAATAGCGCGATTTCTAATATAAGAGTCAATATTATATCTTTATCAAGGATGGGATCATATTTTATGGGATACATACTATAAAGTCATCACTATGTCACCACAAATGACTCACAGTGAGGCCATTGCTCCTGAGTCCTTGGTTATTAATACGCCATACAAGTTTTAATTGCAAATAGATTTATATGTAAATGTCCGACAATTGAGATGTGCTAACATACAATGTAAACGGATTCGGGTGTTTGTTTAGTTCAGTATAACACGATAGTTGTAACTTCGAAGCTTGTTTCTAATTAATTATTTGGCAAGCTATTGTTTACAATGTGTTTTATCGATTCGTATTTACCAACTTCATGTGGCAACGGTTGTTCATGACGCACGTTCCCAAAGTCGAAGGAGGCTTTTTTAAAACCCATTTAATGAAAAAAATGTGTAATCCGTTATTTAGTGGCGGTGGTATCTCTGACCCATGTTCATCAACAATGGCTATTCACACACCTGACTACTTCACCTATAAATAAATAAAAAAAAACAAATTAATATCGTTTCATCTGCATCGGGAGCTAAGACGCCACGACAGCCACACACAGATATGTCAAACTTATAACATTTCGTCGTTTTTGCGCCTGGGATATAAAAAAAATAAATAACCGTATAAAAAGAACTTAAATCTTCAGAAAATAAGGTATAATTATCTGTGGTCTATCTATCTATTTTATATTACAAATATGTTTTTGGAATAATTATGAAATACGTCATCATCCAGATAATTATGTCAGATATTTTGAATTTTTTTTTCCAAAAACAGTCATAATCGAGTGTTAAAATTTTATTTGGAATTTCAATGACGATAGGTTATCAATAGCATAAACTGATATTATAAAAAAGCTTCTAGGAAAGTCAAAGGAATGAGTAAATTATGGCGCCAAATAGATTAGCACAGATAAAACAAACAATACCTAAAGATAATTCATCGCGACTGTTGCAATGCAAATATGTGTAATAAAAATCTGCATACCAAAATAAAATTTATTGTTTAAATTATTATAAATAATAAATTTGATAAGGTGCATATAAATCTGATATAGAATAATTGTACACTTATTATATTACTAGTACAGTAGTATGTTATCTGTGATATTACTTTCTTAAACAAAAATAGGTTAATTCCATAAACTATAATATGCTTCGAAAACTCGTTATATTGTTAACGATATTTTATATTCTCATTTAAAAAAGGAATATGATAAAATTTACTTTCCATACGTTTATTAATAAATATTATAACTCAAGGATAAATGTATAAAAATAGCTTGTTGCGAATTGGAACGTAATGTTATTAAGATAATTAATATGCATTTTTAAATGCTTGTTAAATTTTATTGTTCTACATATTTCACAATCTAGGTGTTTCTTTGGCTTCGATTTGAATAGTCTTATGTCTAAACAAGTCATGCCTAAGTCGTGTTTTAACCATTTTATTTCAAAGTAATTATTCTGTTGTCTTAATTCAGCATGTCTGCTGTAAAAATCATAAGCAATTCATGTGTTTTTGTGACGGCAACATGATTAAAATAAAACAAAGGACTTCGCTAAAACATTATATTTTAGGAAACATTTTGATTACAAAATTACAACATAATATTCTATTTACTCCTTAAAGATAATAGAGAACTCTAAATTATCACAGACAAAACATTAAATTCTTCGATTAGAAATTATGCATGAATAAAATGTGGCCTACACTTAAAAAACAGGCACAATAATTAAAGTGCAATAATGCGATAGTATGATGCGACTCTATACAAAATACTGAATAGGCTTCATTGCCAATAACTACAATACTTGTCTTAATTAAAAAATTACGAAAATTTTATCTACCCTAGATAACAAATGAACATAACTACGACTATGTGCTCGTGCAATAGATTCTACAAAAATCTATGTCTGCAGCGTAGACAATATAGTTTTTCCGTCATAAAATTTGAAATTATCTTCATGACTAAAATATTAACCGGTGAAATATATATAAACAAAAAATATTACATTGAGTAATTTCTAACAATCTAAGCAAATTATCTTATCAAGAATAATTATAGTAACTTACTATAGATACGCTTTTCTCTTCCAAGAATTAATAATCCTGAATATCAATATTATAATCCTTTAGATTTAGATAAAAACAACCAACAAACAAATAATCATTTATCATTACGGATGAATAATATTTCTAAATATACAAATGATAAATACTTACATTATATTTTAACCTACAACATACCGATTAAAGAAAACTATAATCAACATCAACATTCACATTTAATCTCCGCTCTAAAACAATGCATTCTTTCTACACAATAAACTATGACTAGGCTCATCAATATTTACATACAATACGTCCTAGTTTCCATATCATCGCACACACAACTCACCGCGTAGAATATAGATATATGGGGGCATCTAACACCCGATACAAATACGAGACATTGATCGGTGGGATACTCTGGTTTCCTCAAAAAACTCTTGGAATCACCTCAACATTCGTCATACTCTGGGAGCACTGGTAAGCACTGGCGCCGATGGCGACGCCGCCTATGCACAAGGCCGTTGCTCTTTCGCAAATCCGTGTTACTGCACTCCTTATCTTCAGGTAGCGGAGGCAGGTTACGTTTGGGAAGCCGCGGTAGCACGCATTCCGTCGCAAACGTGTTGAATTCTTTGCTTCTGAGCATATCAACGTCTGGGTACGCCGTTTGTAGCGGGAAAGCGAATTTTACAAGCATTCTGAAACAAGCGGACACTATCGCGGCAAACTACAGACTGCCTCCCGCTATAGTGGTACGCAGTTAGCGATACGTGTGATTTATTTTTAGATAAGCCTGCAACTAACAAAACATATACAATGTTGTAGTGCAAATATATGCAGTGCCATTTTTAGGTATGTCTAGCAATTGTTTGGTTGTTCTTGTTTAGGGCGCTAACCTCTTTTTATAAGCAAAGTAATTTTATTGTTAATGAAAAACATGATTTTATTCGTGAATGCCTATAAAATATGTAAGTACTTATAATAAAAATACCACTAATTAAATGAATTGCATTGAATGAACTCAACTAAATTGTTTGTAAGATTTGACTCTGCTTTCTTTAAGGTAATATTATTTTCAATAAATTTTAAGAACTTACGCAAAAGATGCGAAGACCTTGCCGGAGTCGGGCTGTGTAACTAGTAATATCTAAATTATAAGGTTATTGACGAATTACTAGAAAAATACATATTATTGCTAAAGTATTGTATGTTATATTTATAGCCTTTGATTGTTTTTATAACATGGCCATTAATATTTTTCATTGCTTGCTAATTGATATAAATAAACATATTCTGAGTATCATTTAAAGAAAATTAATATTTTACAAACTTAAAATATATTTTAATAACAACAAGATTAATTTCTTACAATATATAGCTGCAACATAATGGTAAACAGAGATATTTGCCAAATACGTTCTTCGTCGTATTATTGTGAAGGTTACACGCACTTTCGTTACAATTAATTTTTAATTACAACAAATCTGGATGCTATCTACTAATTAGCAACATAATATCTTTAATTTTTAGTTTTATAACATTGAAATGCTTTATAAATGAGAAATTTTTTCTATTCTTTAACATAATATCTACATACATATTTTTTATGACAAAGCGGCCAACTGAGCTGGTGGTTTGTTGATGGTAGGCTATCACCACCGCCAATAAACATTCGCAGAGGTAATGCCCGAACAAGCCGGTTTCCGTAAAGGCTTTAGCACCATAGACCACATCCACACGCTGCGGCAAATTATACAGAAAACTGAAGAGTATAATATGCCACTATGCTTAGCGTTTGTGGACTATGAAAAAGCCTTCGATTCGATCGAGACCTGGGCCGTATTAAGGTCTCTCCAGCGGTGCCGTATTGACTACCGGTACATTGAAGTACTGAGAAGCTTGTACGAAAACGCCACTATGTCAGTCCGAGTACAAGAGCAGTGTACACAGGCAATTCCATTGCAGCGCGGAGTCAGACAAGGAGACGTCATCTCTCCAAAACTTTTCAATATTAATGGCGAGTACATCTCTCATCTTCGATTTGCCGTTTCGTAGTCATGGCAGAATCACTGGAAGACCTTAATACAATGCTCGATGACCTCTACAGAGTTTCACAACAAGTGGGCC
>NC_052128.1:5041626-5059106 GCF_012273895.1 Zerene cesonia | reverse complement strand
AGTGACCGGTCGTGGTGGAAATCTTTGAGGGAGGCCTTTGTCCAGCAGTGGACGTCCCACGGCTGAAACGACGACGAGAGGTAATGCCACTGCGGCTGCGCTGTCCCCTTTCAAGGGGTAAGGGAAAAGAAAAGGATTGACAACTGGAAAGAAGGAATGAACTGCGAAGGGTGAGGATAACGAAACGGGCCTCCAGCTCCCCCACTCACCGCAGGAAACACAGTGGCATGCCACTGTTTGACACCGGTTTTCTGTGGGGGTGTGGTACTTCCCCGGTGCAAGCTGGCCCAATTCGTGTCGAAGCGTGCTCGGCTTTATGAGTATTTTTAATTTTTTATTGGCATTAATATATAATAAAATACTAAAAAGTGTGTTTGCGAACTTTGTTTGATTAATTCTTTCAATGTTACATAGCTCATTTATTGAAAAAGGTTGTATATTATGTATCAGGAGCGAAACAAATATTTCTCATTGAGATGTCAATTTTTATTAGAATTAACCCCGAGAACCGCTACAGAAAAATGGCATATGTCAAATTCCTACTACAAGAACAGTAGCTGAGTACCGACTTCAACTTGCTGTGTTCCATGCTCCGTTTTTAGTGATGGGACCGCGAAAATTGTTAATTTTTTAAATTAATTAATAAATTATTTACCTGGTATTTGATAAGAAATAAATAAACAATCTATAAATAACCAAGCATGTCTGGAATTTTATTGGCAAGTGGACCAGGAATTACAATGCCATCCATCGTTTCTCATCAATGCGATATATTATATTTAAGTTCACAGCATGATCTTTGATAATATTGCCACAGATAACATAACATATAGGTACATAAGCTAACCGACGGCGGCAGAAATGAGGGTTATTTATCCGAGAGTGCTCTATGTCTTATTACGGTATTATAGTTCGACAGCAATAGAAGGAGAGCTCGCCTTTTAATTATTTTATAAATTTTATTCAGTTTATTGGCCCAATGGTAATGGAAAAACAGTAAATTTAAAAGCTAAGAGAGTTACATCATGAAAGTGACTAATGGGGATAAGAGAGAATTCCCTCGAAGAGGGTAGTTGTCTGGAAGAAATGGCGTGTTGCTATAATACCGTTCACAAAAATAAGGACTTCCACTTTGGGAGTTCCAATATTTTATATTGGGAGTATAAATCCGAATCTGATAAAACTATACATAAACATAAAATATATGAAAAGCCCACTATTTCGCTAAAAACAAAATAATTTGAACGAATATAATCTGTTTTAGTGATATCACGCTAATTATAATGTACAATATATACACTTTCAAAGCCTTCATCTCAGAACAACTAGACCGATGTCAGAAATTATTCCCTATATATACCTATCCCTAAGTGTAGCCACGTGTGTATGTACAAATGTAGTGAGCTAAGCGAGGCAGATTAATATATATAAAAACGATCCTAATCATATAACGTGTTTAAGGCTGCATGAAGATAGTTCAATCGACAAAATTTTCATTTATAAGTATTTGTTCCAATTTTATTTCTTCTCATCATGACATAGAGTTATGATCATTTCACTCATAATAGTAAATTCATTTAAATAAGCTGACGTATATTACATACCTATGTAGTTATTCTGTATCCCATACTTAAAAATTTAAAATAAATATCTTTCCTAATTTATTAAGTATTGCATAAGAAAAACTCTATGCTCATTGCTATACCAAACGTATTATAAATACTACTCACTGCATTAATTCGATTCGAATCAAGCGTGAAGCATAGACAGCACGCCTTCGTATAGACTGCCAAAGATAGATTATAATGGTTTGTTCTGGAATAAAGCCAGTGTGACTAAACTGACCAATTTTTCATTTAAATCGGGAATTATTTCATTTTCATTTATAGGGATATATTTCATTTATAATGCATATTCAATATTTTTTTACTTCTTAGTTTTATCTTACTTCAAACTGACTTAAAAATAAAAGGTTCTATCTATCTTTGTATTTTAGCTAACTCATATAAACTTCTATTGTAAATAAAAGTTTTAAAGAAATATGTATACTAGTGCACTATAGGTGGCCACCTATTTATTATCTTAGTAGATACTTCCGACAATAGCGAAAAGACGAGTTGAAAATAAAATACATTATTTGAAAGATATTTTTATTAAATGTCCGTGTCTAATAAACATTAGTCAGAGTCAGATTTGAAACACATTTATTGAATAGATTTAAATAAGTTTTATGATCGGACACAGTTTTGTGAAGCCAGAACTAAATATAATATGTACATTTTATGCTGTAACTAGCTTTTGCCCGCGTTAAATTTGGAGTAGTTTGATGGATGTTGTTATACATATAAACTTTCCTCTTGAATCACTCTATGTAATAAAAAAACCCATCAAAATCCGTAGCGTAGTTTTAAAGATTTAAACATATATAGGGACATAGGGAGAGATAAAGCGAGTTTGTTTTATACTACGTAGTGATGAATACTATGTACGCTCTGGAAAATCTATGAGAGTCGAGCACGGCAAGGCCACAGATTAGGCTGCTAAAACCGAGAAAGTTACCGCACCTTCAGAGAAGATCGATGTGAAATAGTAGCATGCTATTATGTTTCGTTAGGTGACTTGAAGAGCTGGAGGATCGTACTCCTTTTCCTTACCCTTCCCAGTCCTAAACGTTATTTCCCTCAGCAATCCCTACTTTATCGTATTAATGTATTTTTATTACCTCTATGTCGGCATATCCTTTTGCAAAGACGTAAGGCCTCTGCAAATTGCCTTGCTCATCTAGAAATATTCAGCGCTTACCTACTTAAATAATGACATAAAAAAGTGGGAAACCAGAGACTATCCCCCTTTTACCGTGACCCGTATTCACTATAATAATGATTCAACGTGGTTTGGCACGCAACTAGTGGCTTCTAATAAAATAATATCCAAATACGGAACGTAGATACAACTGATGATGTTTTCTTAGAAATGTTTAGGAGAGTATGATGTTTGGAGAGGAAAATTTGAAATGTAAAATTGTATTTAATTCTAATGTTATTTAGTAAAGATATTTTTTTTAATCGGTTCACATTTTTTTGAATTGACTCGTAACACAAAAAAACAAATTTTTTATTTATATCACAGATAACGCAACACTTTACTAGTACGTATGTAAAGTTAAAAAAAAACTGCTTAAATGTAACTGATGAAAAATGGAATGTAAATAACTAATACACAATACCTTTTAATGCTGTCTATTTCTATCTAATTTAACATAACATTTTTGTATAATTACTGACTCAACAAAACGCAATTATTTTCCTACATCAAGCGAACCACCAGCCTGCCTGCTATGACATAAAAAAAACCACGGGCGAAGCCGGTACGAACAGCTAGTTATATATAAAAACCCAATGCTGATTGAAGAACTAAAACAATATAAATGACTCAGAACTCAGTCATAGTAACGTGGTTATCTCGTTAAATCGGTGCACTAAAATATGGTTGTCATAAACTTTATGAAACACCACAGTATTATTATTTAACTTTACGATAATTCTTGCAGGATTGCATCATGTATCTAAATAAGAATTATTTTAACTATGGCTCATTGTTATAACAAACATAATATGTATGAGTAAGTTGTTAAATCTTAGGGTCGTCACTCTTCACCCATGTACCAGCCAGAACTGTAAACCACCACCGGCATATTTCCTGTGGCGTTCATACATTTTATATGGACTTGACCGCACACGCTCATAGATAATTGCGAGATAAGCAGGTGGTTCTCAATTCAGCCGTGGACTTGGATGTGGACTTGAATTCTTTTTTTTTATTTGTAAGCTTGTACCTTTCGTGTCACCCACAATGGGCCCAACCAAAAAATAAAAATATTTAGTCTTGGAGTGTACTCCTACACTTTAAAATTTTTACTTATAAAAAATTTGTAATATATAGTCCGTCCTATAGTCCGTTCGTATAATAAAATCCTTTATGTATACTATTTGAGTGTAGGTCCAGACAATATGGATAAATCTAAAGGTGTGATAATTTAAAAAGTTTTTTTTTTCTATGAAATCATAAAAATGACAATGACGATCATAAATACTAATTGATAAAAGAATGTTTCATATCATCCGTCATGACATTAACTATCTTCTCGTTTATAATAGCTAATGCTTATTGGAAAAATTATAATTGGTTTGTTATATGCATGCTGCATACTAACTTGTGTTTATATGAATCTCGTTGCGGTAACACGACACGTGACCAAAACGTACAACTGCTGATTCATTATGAACATTATCTGGCTTACATGTGACGATGAATCTACGAATATCAACATGTATTGCATTACACTTAAGGCGTTGTATCAGAAGGAATCTACGAAAAATGTTTTTTTTTTTAGAATGCATTGATTGGGATTATATTATATACCATCAATCACCGGTTTTTTATCTATAAATATGTTCAAATGTATTTCATAACTTAAATACCATGTACATCATATAAAAATATCCTAAAAACGACACAAATGTACAGTATTTATTTATTTTTTTATTTAAAGAAAGGCTTACCAGCTAGATACATAGTTTCTTGTTAAAACTATTAAAATATATAACACATTAGTACTTATGTGTCTAAATTATCAAATGAATTGCTTACTTATTTATTTTATAAGTTGTCACATCTTAATATATATAAATCTCGTGTCACAATGTTTGTCTTCAATGGATTCCTAAACCACTTAACCGATTATGATAAAATTCGCACACCATGTGCAGTTCGATCCAACTTGAGAGATAGGATAGTTAAAATAATTTTAATACGATAAATGACAACCCGGGCGGAGCCGGGGCGTGCAGCTAGTATTTCTATATATCTATGAAGATATTGTGCATTAAATTCTAAAAAAAAACCGCTTAATTTCGGTCTTTAACTGGGCTACTATTATTATTAAATTCAAGACAGTCCATGGCGGTTGTTCAACTAGAATAAAATGGCGGTGGTCATCTAGTCATTTATAGCTATATAATTTATAATTTTATAATCAATGCCCTAAATATAAAACGACTACAAATTATAACAGCACGAAATTCATATTTTTAAACATTTCGATAAGACAAGAAGACAGTAAAAAGACAATAAGGTAAACTCTTTAAACACAAAAGGTTATGTACCTTGTCGTAAGTGTTTGTTTGCTTGCTTGAGACCGCTAATCTCAAGAACTAAAGGAACGATTTCAAAAATTCTTTGACCCTTGAATATGTCGGTGATCCCTGAGTACTATAGGATAGTACTATAGAGTAGGTAAATAATAAAGCATTATTCGCATTGAAAAGGTAAGTCTATGGTTTTATGTTATCTGTAGTATTATAAAATATATAGTAGGTACAAGACTAGTTAGAAGGTTTACGATTACATACTTCACTACCTAATTCATTAAATACCTAATTAAAAATGAGCCATTTTTATTTGATGATGTGTTCACTCATTGTAACTAACTAAAACTGGTTTAAACAGATGATGCAGAAGCATTATCTGATTTTTTCCGCTTGTGATGATTGTTAATTGTTGCCTGTAAGTGGTTGATAGTAGAAAGATATTAGGAAAAGCATTATTTGAATGTGTTGCTACAACATGTATTTCACTACATTTTTTTTTTTTTATTATTTTTTTATGTCACCGTCGGCAATGGAGCTGGTGGGTCGCCTGATGGTAAGCGCTACCACCGCCCATGAGCATTTGGAGAGGCGTAAGATCGTTTGCAGACCTTTCATCTCTCCAAATGGATTGCCGACTTCAAATTGGAAAGGAATTGGGAAAGGATTGATTACAGGAATGAAGGAAAGGAATGGGAAGGGTAAGGAAAGGGAAATGGGCCTCCGGCTCCCCCACTCACCGAACGAAACACAGCAGTATGCTATTTCACGCCGGTTTTCTGTGGGGGTGTGGTACTTCCCCGGTGCGAGCTGGCCCAATTCGTGCCGAAGCGTGCTCGACTAGCATAATATAAAGCAAACCTTTCTCGCGTTTATCCCTATGTATGTTTGTATGCTGAGATCTTTAAAACTACACAACGGATTATGATGAGGTTTTTTAAAGAAAGTGTTATTCAGGAGGAAAGTTTATATAATATCTATTAATTAAACTACTCCGAAATTATCGTGTGCGAAGCCGCGGGCAAAATCTAGTATTTTATATACTTAGTAGTATTTAATATACAATTTTATATGACCTTTTAAGGGATAATAATTTATCATGGACATTTTGACAAGCATCCAATTGTCACATGCACAGATTTTAACATAAATTTATAATCTGAAGTCGTATATAAAACCATTCAAAAACATCCCATTCGACTTGCGTAATGCTTGATATATATTTCATTTGTGCCACGAATAAATGCAATTGTTTGGACGGTGCACTAACCTCGTTGCCCTAATCCATTTTCATTCGGCCGAATCAAATGTCACTGGGTCATGTCACATTTGTGGCACAGCCCTATTCACATAGATCACTCGCCAAATCGGTCATTCGCTGATTTGACAAGGTACGATATACTTCCTTGGAATTTATGCCAAATTTTCTAATCGAATATTAATGTCATATCACAAATTAAATTATTATCTAGCTAAATACCCTACCTAAATTGGTGGTCATTTTATTCTACAACGGTACGGTTCGATGCAATATAAAAACCGTTTTATATCCTTACTGCAGTAGCCATATTATGTCATTATATTATGTTAAATATTGGGTAACCTAAGATAATAACGCCGCTATAATAATACACTTGCCTTCAATATATTTTGAAAACATGCATTAAGTAATGTAAATAGATAATTGGATAAATAAAAAATAATTAAAATCTTGTATGTAGCCAGCACTTCATATTATGTTCTGTAAGAAATAAGAAGTCATATTTAAAAAAAAAAAGAGAAAAAGAAGTCCAAATAATAGCGTGGTTTTAAATTGTTTAAATTTAAATTAATGTAAAGAGGCATCTTTCACTTCTAGTATGTGGAATTTGCAGCATTCTGTTTTCAATATCCTATAAAATTAGCAAAAATCCTGTACTGTATACAATGTCAACCGACTTCAAAAAACACGCGGTTATCAATTCGACTGTATTTATTTTTATGTAACCTTATTAATTTTATTTAACTTGAAAGCTCGTGCCTACCATGTGGTCCGTTTTAAATTATAGGTTTCGTTTTTTAAATTTGGAGGGAAGTCAGTTTTTTTTTAAATAATTATTCTGTTTTTTTTTTTCTGCGTTAGATCATATAGGTAATTTAAGTCATTATTTATCACGCTTTTAGCTCATGTAGAAATATTTAATTAAAGGTTTGATGATTGTTCGATATTTTACTATAAAACCTTTTTAGGAGCGCCTTCATTTTCCACCTCTTTTTTGCTAAGCTATTCATAGACATATGTGTTCAAAAAGGAAAAAGTTATTAAAATTAGGCAATGAAACCAAGGTGAAATTTATAAAGGGAAATTATATTTGAAAAGGGGTTCTGAAAATTTAATTATTGGTATACATATATAGGTACCTAGTGAAGGAAACAGATGCAAAATTCTAAGCAGTATGGCAGAAGCCTGAAACCTAAGTAGTACTAGTAGGTATAGTATTATGTTATCTGTGGCAGTAATGGCACGGCACTATAACGTTGTTTTCTTATTGTTGCAATCTCTTTTAAAATTAAGGTAGTTCCCAAAAACCAAAACAGGAGGTTGAATTAAATTACATTTTGTTTTTTGTCGTGGTTTTCAACCAAATATAAATAAAGAAGTTTTACATAAGATTACCGTAAAATGTTACTGTGTTTCGCACGATGTTTGGAGGAGCCGGAGGCACACATTCTTTTCCTCACCTTTCCCAGTAAATTTCTTTAGTACCGCCGTCAATCCTTTCATGATGAAATTTCATGATTCCCTTTCCTCCTCTTAAAGCAGATGATTGTTCACCGTCATTCAAACAAAAACAGCCCGCTCTGGCATAAAATCCTACTTCCTACTCCTACTAATATTATATATATTATATATTATAAATGCGAAAGTTTGTAAGGATGTGTGTGTGTATTTGTTGCTCTTTCTCGCAAAAACTACTGAACCAATTGCAATGAAATTTGGTACGCAGATAGCTGGACAACTGGTATAACATATAGGCTTTTTATCCCGATATTCCTACGGGATACGGACTTACGCGGGTGAAACCGCGGAGCGCAGCTAGTAAATAATATTGTCATAAGAAACCTTTAGTCTAGAGCAATATTGTAACCTATAAATGTATGATTTAAGATTTTAATATAGTTTATACCCTTATATACGATTTTTATGACGCAATTAAAATGTTAAGCAATAAAAAAACCGCCACTAGCGCCATCTAACGAGAGTTTAAAGTCACGTGACAAAACAAAAAAAAATTCTCAAATGTATTGCATAACCTAAAATAATTAATCATTTAAAGCCACGTTTTCGAAAGATGGTATGTTTTTTGAATAATAAATATTTATGCGTTTTAAAGAGATTCCATCTACTATCCGAAGTGTCGATATCAAAGTTTCAATGTCAAATTGACAGTATATGACATTATGACAATAATGACAAGCCGCTAGAAAATGGCGTCTTGTTCTGTGCTTCTGTTCTAGTGTGACGCTATCATTATATTTGAGAATATTTCAGTTTCAAAAGATTTGTATTGAGTATAACAAGAAAATCGTTTACACTAGGTAATTTGTTACTTAAATCCTACATATATTTCTATTTTATAAGGTTTTAGAACCAATTTTTCCCTCTAACAAAATTCATGACCTCTCTTTTTTGCACCCTTGTTCCCTTCGATTCCAGTGTAAAAGAAACTGTTTAAAATATTACTTTAAATTAACATTAAGCCGTTTATATTCTTGCCTTTAGAATACTTTTAAAAATTTGTATTAAAATGAAGGAACTGTCTCAACAAACATATACTTGCGCCAAGCGAAGTTTTAACAACTCGAATAACATAAACTTTCTAGTCATGGCGTAGGTTGAATCTGATGTACATAATTAATAGAATTAAGTATAAAACACGAGCACTTATTTTTGCGAAAACATGTGCTTAGATGTTAATATAATTTCACTTCTATTATTGATAAATATATTAATTTATCGAGTCCAATTAATGGGTTTTTATATAAGTGATTCTGTATTGCAGTTGTGACAGAATGTCCTTCCAATTGAAAGTACGATCCATAGATCATATTATATTGGTTTAACTAAGGTTAAACATTTCTTTTCAGTGTGTAATGTGTTATGGCAACACCGAACAGCTATAAACAAAACGCATCAATGTCGATGCCAAGTCCACAAAGCAACCCGCGTTTGTATTCCTTTATTTCTAATAAACATAAAATATCTTTGAATCTATAGATGGATTTTACTAGAATGCCAAATTGCAACAGCATAGAAATTATTTTGAGTTGTATAGAATGTTGTTAGATACTAACATAGTTAACATGTAAAGTACAAAAACTTGAGCAAAAGCTTGAATGGTAAAGTACTTCAATCCATCCATAAAATATGTATATGCATTTTGTTATTGAGCATGCCAAAAAGAGAATATGCTGACAACATGTGACATCTCTCAACTCGCACTTGGCCATCATAGCGCATTATGGCCTGAACCCTCATAGGCAGCCATGTAGTGGCTTCACAATATATGTGTTAATAACGATAATGATGGTGTTACATGAGTATTTTAATTATTGTTATTGTATGGATATATTTTCTATTTAGTGTAATAAGAAGTGGTATCAAAGTTATTATTAAAGAAACAATGCAATCTCTGTTGAAAAAGCCACTACTATACATATATTATTTAGACGTTTCTCACCTATGTTTATTGATTTAATTTACTTTTTTTTTAACTATAGAGTAACAGTCCCAAGTCTAAATTTGTAGTTTAAAAATATTGTTCAATAATTAATTATTTTTAATACTATACAATTTCAGTAGCCATCCTAATCTAGAAATATCTTTGTATTTATACTAATAATTTTTTAAAATATGGTAATTTTTATTTATATTTCAATTTAGTTTTTAATTGACAACTATGAAGTTAATTCCCTGATTAGATGTTGTACAAGTATTATATAAACTTATTTTAATCACTATTTAAATGTCCGATAAGAATAGATAAAATACAATTTAAGGCACACATAGGCAATGTAATGTCATATTTTATGGATGCAACCATATAATGCTGGTATCTAACTCTTACATATCCTGAGAAGCATGACGCATTCTCTCTGCTTTCATTTCGGAACGATTGTGCATCTGTAACCGAATCTTTCTTTTTTATTCTTTACGCATAGACTTATTCTTTTATGTTGGTTTTGTTACATGTTATGTTATGTTGAAACAGACTACATGATTGCGGGGGCCCCAATGAGTTTCGGTATGATGAAAGGTAATGCCACAATGTGATTTATTTATTTTATTCAAAATTTGTCACTCACACTTTGGATTCTAGGTGACTTTGGGGATTTTCTTTTGTACCTATTGTTATTTTTGTAATATACAATTATCACGTTTCCGTTTTCAAATCATATCTCGCAATCACTGTTGTTCTAGCCTACTAAAATATTTTCGCTACCTCACCACCGCACTAATTCGATTAGATTGAATTGCATTTGTTTTATTATTTTGCCGCGCCCATTCCCGTCCTGTCCCTTACGCTTTTTGTTTTTTCTTTCATTGTATTGCCGCGCTGCTTGGCTTGAAGGCGGTATGAATGCACCGCCGCACCATAATTACCAGTACCACCCACAATACCAGGGTGGGCCGATGGGCCACCCAGGGTATGGGTGGCAACAACAGCGTTTTGGTGCAGAGAGCGCGAGGCGGTCCACCTCGGGCTCGGGGCAGGCCGCGCAGGCCGGGAAGGATGATAAGACTAGCCCATTTGTGTCCACTGTGCATTCGCATCCTGGATTCCAACCGCAGAAGATTGGCAAGGGTGCTGGTGGGGTAAGTGAAATAAGTGGCTAATATGTATACAGAACTTTAAATATAGGTAATGAACGGATATTTAACGCCAGACTTACATCAAACGCTGGAAATATATTGTTCTTTTAACATGAAGTTGAGAAATTCTGGTCATGTATCAATGAAATATTATGTGCAAGAAAATGTTCTATGTGGTATCAAGTAAAGTATCAAAAAGTTGAACAGTATTTAATAAAATGTATAAACTAGCGTTATAATAACGAAAATATATTTTTTGTCCAAATTACAGGGTGCCGGTCTCCCAAAACCGCCGAAACCACCAGAAAAGCCGCTGATGCCATACATGAGGTACTCCCGACGAGTATGGGACAGTGTAAAGGCGGCCAATCCCGATCTAAAGCTATGGGAGATTGGCAGGATTATCGGAGGAATGTGGAGGGATCTCCCACAGTCGGAGAAGTATGCCTTTGTCGATGAATATGAAGCTGAGAAGGTATTGTATAATTATTAAGAAAATACAAACACATTAAACTCTTGAAATAATAAAGTTTTTAGTTAGCAATTTACTTAGCTACATATTTACGAAAACACGGCTGAACCTATTTTAGCATTAGAGTAGTATTGAAATAAAGTATAACTTGTGATACCATTGTATGGAAGCAGACAAAGCATCAGGCTCAAACATATTATTTGGTTCATATGCCATAAAAAATTATGTAGCTTGTGATGTGATGTGAAGTGATGATAGTATCATCAAAATTTGGTAAAAGAAGTTTCGAGTTAGTCCGTTAGGTACAAACGTACAAATATATATATATATTTTTTTTAATATGGCAATACTGAACAAGGTTGGAGCCACGTTATAATAGTAATATAGAAATAAAGTTCATAGTAATTTTTATTTGGGCATAGGCGCAGTACACTGAAATGTTGAAAGCGTACCAATCTTCCCCGGCGTATATTCAATGGCTCGCACATAAAAACAGAGGTACAATATATTGTGAACCCTAAATGATGTAACGCAGGGATCAAATTTGTGTACCACCGCATTCACATCACGCTTGTTTTGCGTATCCATCCAGCAGATAATCTTAAGAACCTCAAGTTCTAATACATAGAGAATATGTACTATGAAATTAGATCATTTGAATTTTCGTTCTTTGTCTCTTGACCAAATGTTTCTTCTAAGTTAGTTAATTGGATGAAGTCTTATGGAAGCCTATTATAACGTAATTTATTAAACATGACATAAAAAAAATGTTTTTACAACATTAAAAAATTAAAAAAATGTCTCATTATTGGACATGAATCGAAATTGTAATAGATTGATGCGTGAAATTCTTTGTATTTACGAATAAATAAAAGTAATTTCATGGCTGATTATAAAAAAAAAATCAGTTAAATTTTTACTTTGTTTTAATATGTACGCTATGAATCCAGAACCTTCCATAACTTCCGGCAACATCAATACAAATTATTGTCTTACTCTTTCAAAACGTTCGAATCGTGTTTACAACATATCAAATTCCACCTCCCATTTCACCATAATCACCATAGCCGATAGTTATGTGACTAACACGCACAAACGAATTTTTTCCATGCACATTCACTCATAACTAATGCACATGGGATCATTACAACGGTAGTCGGAGTATGAGAAAAGTTTGAAGGCCTATCACAACTCGCCGGCCTACTTGGCGTATATAGCTGCAAAAAATAAGGCTGTTGGTAAGTTGGCAACACCATTGCTATGATAAAATAGTGAAATGCTGATATTTTGATAGTGCAGCGTTTAAAAAATATATGCGTTTAAAAGCATAGTTGTTCAATTATTTACAACCAACCTTAAAAAAAAGGAGGGAATTATTCATTCAACTGTGTTTTTGTGTTTATTACCTCATAACTTTTTACTTGGTGAACCAATTTTTCTGATTTTTGTTTATTTGAAAGCTAGTGCGTGCCTTGTGGTCTCATTTAAAATTGGATTCCAGTTACGACAATTGAGAGACAGTTTAGGGTTATGTTAAAAAAAAAATTTATAATAATGTTCTTTCAAAGTTAATGTTTCTTTATAAATAAGTAATCAGTTTAATAACAAAACAAAACGTCTTATCGAAAATCTACAAGATTTTTTTCATATTTTTCATTTCATTCTATATATGTCAATTATACTGCAAATAACATTTAAAACATGTTTGTCTTATAATTTATTCCTTACCATACTTTATTTTGTTTATCCTTTCCTAGTTGGCAATTTGGAAGAGGAGAGCTCAAGTAAGAAGGGGAGCTCCCAGAAGGAGCAGCAACAACAGGACAGACGAATTGATATACAACCTGCTGAGGACGAAGAAGGTGGTCTTTGTAGTATATTTATATTCTCCATACACCTTATTTACTCTCCATACAATTATAAATCCCAATTCCACCGATACATTGCAGATCAAGACGAAGGTCTCTCGGTGAAGCACGTGGCGTACGCGCGCTACCTGCGCAACCATAGGCTCATCAACGAGATATTCTCGGACACCGTGGTGCCGGATGTGAGATCTGTGGTCACCACCGCTCGTATGCAGGTGATGATGGTTTTTTTTTTCATAATTTTCTTTTTAATTTGAAGTACTGAAGCCAATAATGGTTTACAAATGAGCTTAAGCAACAAAAAAAAGGGAAAGCAAATGGTAAATAATTGATTACAAACGGGCTTAAGAAACTAAAGAAATTGTGAATTCCCGTGTCCCCTTGTGGGGCATAGGACAAATACATTAAGCGTCTGTTTCGCTGACCTGGGTCCTGCCAGACGTATTGTTAGTCCCCACCGGGAATCGAATCCAGGACCCGTCGGTTCTATGCTCATGTGTTAACCAATGCGAAAGAAGCGGTCAAGTAAAGTTATGGCAAAGAGACTTGAGAAATTAAGAAAATGTATAATTTTGTTGGTTTGTGTACAGCTAATGTTGTTTGAGATATTTATCATGTATATAACTGATCACATGTTGCTTTGCATACCAGAATCAGGTACATAACTATTCCATTCCAATAACAGATTCTGAAGAAGCAAGTTCAGTCGCTGACAATGCATCAGAAGAAATTGGAAGATGAGTTACAGCAAATCGAGGAGAAGTTTGAGGCGAAGAAGCGCAAATTCATTGAGAGCAGTGAGACATTCCAGGAAGAGTTGAAGAAGGTATTTTTGGAATTTGTATAATGATTTTTTCATTTGTTCATGCTTAAGCTCGGTATGGAGAAAAAAAGCAGGTACACACTCGCCTCATTATCGATTTTTCTATTCATTAAAATTTTTATTACATATAAAAGCATTTTTCTAAATGTATATGACTTAATGGTGATTGACTGACATAGTGATCTATCAACACACAGCCCAAACCACTGGACGGATTGGGCAGAAATTTGGCATCCAGATAGATGTTATGACGTAGCCATCTGCTAAGAAAGGATTTTGATAAATTATACCCTCAAGAGGATAAAGATAAAATTAGGAATGAAAGTTTGTACTGTGAAATTTATAAGTAAAATCTTGCGGGTGAGGCTGCGGGCAACAGCCAATTTTCGATGAAACTTAAAAATTCAGTGTGTTTTACTTTATTGTAATTTGTTTTCCAGCACTGCAAGCCAGCGGTGGACGAGGAGACGTTCAGTCGTATGGTTGAAAGGGCGGTAGAACAACTGCGCAGGGGTGTGAACCCAGCACACCCCTCAGCTGTGAGGGAACGGAAGGACGAGGTTGGTATTTTCTTAAATTGTTTGTTCATAGTTTAGAGATTTCTTACTAAAAATACAAGTATAATGGATCTCAGAGGGCAGAATAATAATTGTTATGTTATTGCAGACATCCCTTACTGATTGTAGCTTGTGTGTTATTCTGATGTTAAACCTATTTCACTGTAAAATACATCCAGATCCGTTTAATAATTTTACGTGAAATTATAAAAAAAAATACATGCATCCTTACCAGAAACATACGCATTTATAATATAAGTAGCATAGGATGGATGGATGTATGGATATTTGTTACTCTTTCACGCGAAAACAGCTTACCGTTACTCTATGAAATTTGGTACAGAGATAGATTATAATCATTATCACACACAGCAACTTTTTAAGAGAAATTTCCATATAATATACATCTTACACTCGCATAAAACCAAGCAGCTTATATTAAATTTATTTTAAATTTTCAGCAGCCAGGCAACATAGAACAAACGCAGCAGCCAATCAAAACGGAGGCGAACGGGCCGAATGCGCCCACGCAGGTGGACAAAGTGTCCACAACGGAGGTGAACAAGATGGACGACAACATGACTACCGAGTTAAAGGAGCCTGGTGATAAGGAACCCGTAGCTGATAGCACCCCGGCACAGGAGAATGATGGTGAGTTGCCTAGGGCTTGCTAGTTGAGATTTGCACGGCGCACTGATAGTTGTCACATAGAAAACTGGATGTTTGTTTTCAAATTGACAAGTATTTGAAGTCACTTCAAATAGACTAGTGTGACGTCATCTTGCACGAGAAGCGGTTCTGCGGGCGTTTTAAATTATCAGTATTTAAATTGAATTTTTAAGGGCAGTCGCTATCAAAATTGGGAGGAACAATTTATTTGCATTCCATAGTCATATATTAAATCAAGACTAGTTAAATAAAATGGTAATTCTCATTTCAGTAGATCGCAAAAAGGAAGAGCCGCCAGTAGAAGTGAAAATGGAGAGTAAGGAGCCGAGTGGTCCCCCCGCCGCGCCGCCGCAAGCGCATATGACGTCACCGCCACACCCGGGTACACAGTTATATTTAAACTTAATAAATCTATTGAGACCGAAATATGAATAACATTTCAATTCTAATAATAATTATTCTGTTCAATTAAGAAACACTGATCGTAGTATACTTAAAAATGTTACTGATTTCTTTTATTAACCAGGATGTCAAATAAAAAGTCGATGGAATATAGATCATCTTTGAAATTGTGCACAAACTTAAGTTGGTCGAAATCGAGTCTTAAATGAGTTTGTTACATATAAAGGTGCAAACAAAAAGGTAAAGCTAATAAAGGCGTGTGTATTAATTAATAAAAGGGTATAAAATAGTGAAAATAACAGAAATAATCTTTTCAGCAATGATGATGCCGCCAAACCCAAATGCGCCCGCGCACCAACCGCCCCCCCACGGCGGACCACCCCCACCACCAGGTGAATTTCATTTAAATTAACAAGTATATTTTCGTATTACAATAACCCACATCACATAAAATTGGTTCGGGAAAATTATCTTTATACGTCTAACCCTTTCTGTTCGACCTGTCAATTTATTTCATTCAGTATAGTTTAAAATATATTGTATAAGTCATTTCAATGTATATTTTTACAATTAACTATGAACAAGGATTTGAAGCATGGTATATCACCATCATATGGGTGAACTAACATGGTATGGTGACTTGATAATCGTCATTGGGCATTGATGTAATTCAAACGGGTGTGTATGAGTATATCCCAGATTATTAAAGTAAAAAAACTAAAATGTCGCTGCGTATCGTGTTATCTCGCTTGCACACTAGTGCCGTGTATACTGTCTATCTCTCTCTATATATCTCCCAGCACAAGCCGTTATTGTTCCTTTCTTAAATGCATTGGCTTATTTTTGTTTCTGTTGTATTAAATAGTTGACTCGACTACAATTGACTTTTACAGTAGACTATTCATAATTTATTATTTGCTTCTTTGCCAAGTAAAAAAAAAGATTTTTTTTTTGAGAAAGCATTGCTCTGACTCATTTACTAGAATGAAAAGTCAAGGTTTTATATCTGTCTATTTCTTTCATATACTGTGTGTCTCAAGTATCATGCCGGTGCGTTTTTATCATTAAAATCTATTCATTGGTTATTCATAAGCACTGGGTACACAAACCTGTACGAAATCCAATTTATAACGTTTTTAAATAGTGTTTGTTAAAATTACAATCGAAAGATAAAATCGTTTAAGCAAAATCAAGTTTATTTCTAATATTATAAGGTGTATTCACGAAATGTACCAAAAATAACGCAGCTAGCTCATCAATATGACTATAACAAAATAAATCCAACCATATTCGAATTAATTAACGTAGGATTTACGATGCATTAAATTTACTTTTAGTGATTGTGTGTCTAGTACTCGATAATAATCAAAGAGCGATTAGCTCTAGCTCACTTATGTATCATCATACATTTTTGTTATCACTATGTTCATATATGTAAATCGGGTCTCATACCATCACAATACCTGTAATATATACGGGGCTCGGGTCTCATACCGGTTCACCTCCACCCTAATACCTGTATATAATATTCTATGCAATTCAACTAAGTATAGGAACGTCAACGACCACGACTCTTACATCCAATTTAAACGCAAAGGTTATTTCTTAACGCGGATTATGAATTCGTTCGAATTGACATCTGTGACGTCACGAGATGGCGCCGAATCGTTCCTATTCTTAGTCGGGTC